>NC_025998.2:131299869-131347369 GCF_000442705.2 Elaeis guineensis
ATTTTATTATATTAAATTAAAATTATAAGATATTTGAATAAAAAAAAAGTACATCAGTAAGCCATCAAATATCATCTGGAGAATGAGCTGGGGATAGAGAGCGCTCAACGGAGCTGAACCGATGATGGAGCTCGGATCGGCCTGCTGCTGTCTCATCAGCTGTATTGTCTGCTCTATCTGTGCCATCCACTCCATCATCGGATCTGAAACTGATAGTCGTCGATGCATGCAGCCAACTCCTGAGCTGCTGTCGATCCTCGATAGCCTACCTCTACACCTCCATCAGTCGAGCCTCGCACGCAAAATGGATGTCTGCCCTAGATGTGTGTGAGGATGAAGGAGCAGTGATCCCATACCCTAGACCCTAACATAACAGGTCTCGTACCGAGCACCCGATCACAGATCTCATCATCTGTGGGTGCGGTCGAGCCTCAGGTAGGCTGGGATCTAATCTCTGTCATACGATCTGAAAATTAAAATTATAGTTATTTTAATTTTATAATAAAAATCAGATTGAATGAAAAATAATTGAAAAAACTTACAAAGAGCTCCTGGCTCCCGTCGTCCACTCCCCCGACCATCACTGATGGGCCACTGGTAGATATCGATCCTATCAGGAAGCTCACCACTCTCAGCATCTCTCTGTAATTTGAGAATTAATTAAAAAAGATTTAAATAACTAGAGAATTATATGCTAATTAAAAATTAAAAATTACCTACCATGTACTCCATGTGACGAGCAAACGATCTCGAACCCCACAATGTGGCACGATCTGTCTCACCCAGTTCATCGCATTTTGGGCACATCATCTTTGTAAAATTATCAATAAAATTAGTAAACAAAAAATTTAATTTAAGAATAAATGATTAAGTCATTAAACTATAAAAAAAATAGATGTGTAACCTGATATGCCGGATCCTTGTACTACCGGCATATAGTAGTCCAATCATCTATGGTGATGCTGTCATAGGGCTGCGGCCGCGCTACCTCCTCCCCATGATCCTACACCACCCGATACCAATGCTGATGCATGTGATGGCGATAGTCTTTAAAATGCAATGATAACTGAATGTCGATGGCTTGCCTCACACGATCCTCCTCAAAATCAGCGATATCAAATATACCCTACCAATTATAAATATTAGAAGAATACTATACAAATTAAATATTCGTAATATAATTTATTTTACCGTAAGTAGGTGTAGAAAATCTCTCTCTGAGCCGGTAGAATGTGACGCCAATCGAAAAGAATCACGGGGGCATAACTACGGTATATGATGCCCAGCTCAGTCTGCCATGGGTCACACCATCACCTAATGGGTCTGGTGTAGTCGGTCAGTATCTCGATCCGGAGATGCTGTCCTGGGTGCTCGCATCTCCAATGCTCCAGAGCGAGGTTCTCCGATGGACCTAGCCCTCGCCTCACCATCGATGAGGACTCATCTGAAACAATAATAAATAAATCATCAGTATGATCCAAATAAAAAAATTAAATTTTATTATATATAAAGTATAATAGTTAATACCACTGGAATCCACCTCATTGGGACTCGCCTCACTGGGACCTGCCAGTGCAGGAGTAAAGCCAGTGCGGTAATGGAGATCGGTGGAGGTGCCTTAACCTCTGAGGCATCTGCAGGGAGTTGTGAACGCGAATGTTGTTGTCTGTCTCATGGTGCCATATCTGCAGAAATTGAGATATAAATAAATATAATGTTGAATAATAATAGTAGAAATCAAATAATATTCTAATGAATACAATTATATCGCATACCATTATTGGAAGACAAAATTGAACGAAGAATATAGATCTACTCATCAATATTCGTTTCTTCCTCAATGTGTAGATCCTCGTCCGAATCACAGTAATCGATATATGTGTCGTCTTCTATCTCATCGTCATTTATGAACTGATCATCGCCCTCCGACTCATCAAGATTAAATACAAAATTAGCTTCAACTTTGTTGAACGGAAGATCAGCCCTATTCAAAGGTGCCGTTACAAGTTCTTCATCAATCAAAAGCTCGGCTAATGTTTATTCTTCTTGCTGAAAAGCTTCATCTTTATGTAAATTCAAATTTTCATCCATCTCTAATCAAGTTGGTATGTCATATACACCTTTAGGTGTTATTTTTTGTATAACATGCCAATTACCTCGATACTTTAGATCTTTCAAATATATTACTTATTTCGCTTGAGTTGCTAATATATACGGCTCATTTTGGTACCATGTTCGTGCAAGATTTATACTGATAAATTATGAATTGATATGAATATCAATCTTTTTATTACTAATATCCCATCATTTATACTGAAATAAAAATACAGAATTACTGGACCCATACTTCAATTCTATGATATCTACTAGTACACCATAATAATCAACTCTTCTTCTCCTTCATATCTTATTGTAGCAATTTTACTATTTTGGATCCGTCGTTGCATCTCAAGCTCTCTTGTGTGAAATCTCATTCCTCCAATGATACAGGATGTGTAGTGATTAACCATTCAATCGAGACATATGCTAAATCGTATAACTCATCGATCGCACCTACTTATTTATTGAAATACTTATGTTTCATCTACATCATAAGATAAAAAATTATGTTGGTTTAAATAATATTATTTATAAGTAATTAAATAAAAGATCACTAATACAACTTACAAGATCACCAAACCATTTTACAAATTTTCTCCTATGTCGATCATCGGTATTCGTATTATTCTTTCTACATAGTATACTCTTGTGCTCACTGCAAGAAGTTATGATTTTTAATTTTATATCAACATAAAATTTTTTTTGGAAATTAAATAGTATGGTAAGATAATACTTACTCAATAAAATCTTTAATTTTTTTATAATTATTTAGAACGTAAAAGTATGCTTTAGATAGCTCGTTCACGTCCATAAATTTATATCTCCTTGCACCAATAGGTCGAATCGTTTGTTTAAATTTAGACAACGTCGGTTCATTATCACCCCATTCATAGTCTGCATTACGATCTGCATGATTGAATCTTATTTCGATATCATCAAGATACATCGAGCAGAATGTAACATATTCAGTAGCTACATATGCTTCCACTATAGACCCTTCAGGCCTTGCTTTATTACGCACATATTTTTTTAAGGTACACAAAAATTTGCAAACAAAAATAAATTTAAATTTTAAAAATATATTTACTTCTTATAATTGATATGATAAAGTACGTATAATTTTTTTACCTTTCAATAGGATACATCCATCGATAATATACAAGTTCGGCCAAAAGAGCTTCCTTTGAAAGATGAACAGCCAGATGCACCATAACATCAAAAAATGATGGTAAAATTTTTTTTTCTATCATACAAAGAATGAGTACAATATCCTTCTCTGATCTCTCAAGTAAGTTAATCTTTAATTTTTGATAACACAGTTCTCGAAAGAACACTCCCAGCTTAATCATTGCAGTTTGACCATCACCACCCAAATAACCATGCATGACCACAGGAAGCAAACATTGCATCATCACATGGGAGTCATGACTTTTCATATCGGAGATATTGCCATCATTATTTCCAACCCACTGTGATACATTTGAAGCATATGTATCAGGAAGTTTTACAATTTTGAACCATCCACAGAAATTCTTCTTTTCCTCTCCAAACAGTAAATAACATGCGGGTGGCATAAAAAATCTCTCACCTCGATGAACTAAATGCAACTCCAATCGAATTTTTATTTCTTGTAAATCAAGAGGAGCTTTTGTACCATCTTTTATTTTTTCTGAAATATTCAATACAGTACCAATAATATTATCACAAATATTCTTTTCAATATGCATTACATCCAGATTATGATGAAGTAGTAGCTATTTCTAATACGGTAGTTCGAAAAAAATACTTCACTTCGTCCAATTCAACTCAGCTTTAGTACACTTCTACTTGTGAGTATCCGATATTTTATCAAATTGGATGTTTCTAATGACTTCAAGTTGTTCTAAAATTTTTGCTCCACTTAACTCCTTAGGTGACAGACGTCGATCGGACTTACTATTAAAATATTGATTATAATGGATCCTCCAAGAATGATTAGCAGGAAGAAATCATCGATGACCCATGAAACATATTTTCCGTCCGTGCTTTAAATGTAAAGAGGATGCATCTCTATTACATATTGGACATGCAAGATATCCTTTGGTGCTCCATTCAAATAAATTTCTATATGTCAGAAAATCATTTATGGTCCATAGAATTGAAGCATGCAACTTAAAATTACTTCGACTTACAGAATCATATGTCTGTACCTTATTTTATCATAACTCCTTCAGATCATCAATTAAAGGTCGTAGATTGCATCAATTTCATTACCTGGTGCGTTCGGATCCAAAATCAGCAGTGACATAAAAATAAATGATTCTTTCATGCACTTCCAAGATGACACATTATATACAACTAGCATCACAGGCCACATGCTGTAAGAGGTACTCAGATTGCCAAAGAGATTAAATCCATCTATTGCTAGATCAAGCTGGATATTGCACAGGTCACTCGTAAAGTATGGATGCTTTGCATTGAAGTCTTTCTACACTAAAGAGTCGGTTGGATGGCTAAGTATGTTCTCCTCTGGAATCCACTGCTCATAATGCCATCTCATTTCTTCAGCTATTTTTATGGACATATACAACCTTTGAAGTCTTGGAATCCATGAAAAATATATCAAAATCTTTTGAGATGTCTTCTTTGCTTTCCTGTTTTCGATTTTGTATCTAGGCTCACTGTATTTTGGACATTCAGTTGCTTGTTCGTTATCCTTATAAAATAATATACAGTTATTTTTGCAGGCATGTATAGGAGTATAGCCAAGTCTCATTTTTGCATGTATATTTTTGCTTCAGAATATGATTTTGAAAGTCTCTCTCCATCGGGCAGAGCTGCTTTAATCAATGTTAAAATTTGGTCAAATGACTTCTGACTCCAACAGTTCATGGTTTTAATATGAAGCAATTTTATTAAAAACTCTAACTCGAAAAACTTTGTACAATTTGGATAGAGTGGCTCTCGTGAATCCCTTACAAGTTTTGCAAACTGTTCAGAAGTCTCTTCTACCTCAAGCCGGATATTATGCTCATGATCAGAATTGCTTTCAAATGCAGCAGTATTCATGCATACATTTGAACAAGCACCTTGATGTAAATCATCTAACAATTCTTCAATACCACTATGTTCAACAGGTCCAGCACTATCAATACTATCATCTTCAGTATCATCATCATCGTACACCACTTTATTCGAATCAACCTCCCTATGCCATATCCAACAAGTATACTTCTTATCCATACCATATTGTAGCAAATGCTCCTCAACAAGTGTAATGTGACGATATATCAAATTGACACATTTCTTGCATGGATACTTTATTCAACTAGCACTGTCAGCCTTATGCTGTGCAAAGTCAATGAAATCTCGAACTCCTTTTCGATATTCAGGCAAAAAAATATCTCTAGCATTCATCCAACTTTTGTTAATATTCATCTAACAACAAACACAAAATCATGAACAACCAAAATAAAATTTAGTGGTATTCTGGATCCCGATCTGAATTTCAGAATGAATCGCATTCCGAATTCCAGCTAAAATCCCGACTCGAATCCAGATCCGGATCACTTGATACAAAATGCATGATCCTATCCTTTTCAAATCATTACTAACAGGTGTGGCCCTATCCCTTTCAGAAAAATCATAATCTCATTATTGTTATTAGTGGATATTTCATCTCATTTTCGTGAAAATTTCGACAGCATCTCCCCATGGTTCTCCAAGTATACGATGTGGATATGGTGCCTACACACCCTATCCACCATATACCAAGAGAACAATGGATAGATAACTACTAAATACCATATAATGAAATAAAATATCAACTATTAACAACAATAATATTATTACTTTTTCAAAAAGCCCGAATACAGGACATCCAAGTTTCGATCTCGATGAAGATTGAAACTTGAATGAAAATCTACGGCTCAATGTAATTTAAGTACCATCTTTGAACGTGCATTCGAAGATCGATTTTTAATTTATCAAAAAAGAATAACTTCATATTGAAATTTCTTCATTAAAAATTTTAATAATTTTTTTTAAAATAAAAATATTTTTTTATTTATAATTTCAGCAGCATACGAAACGGTATATAAAATAATTTAATTATAACAAGTAACAGCAATGTGCATTATGTTAGTAAAAAAGTAATTAGTCAAATAATTAAATAATTTCAATAGTAACACTAAAAAAGTAATATGCAATAATTATAATAATTTTAGCCTGGCCCGACTAGATCTGACTCGGAACCAACCCGACCCGACCCCGACCTGCCCTGACCCGACCAATCCCGATCCCACCAGACCTGCCGGACTGCCCCATCCTCGTCCCTGGACCCATCCTCGAAGGCCCCGACCCGACCCGGAACCGACCCGATCCTGACCCGACCCCAACTCGACCAGAACCGATCGACTCGACCCGTACCCAATCTAACCCAAACCCAACCCGACCCGACTTACTCCGCCCCGACCCGACCCGGCCCCAACCTGACCTGGACCAGACCCGACCCGATCCAGCCCAGTCACGGATCTGACCCACACCAGCCTGACTCGACCCGGCCTGACCCGCACCAACTCGGCCCGGCCCAGCATAACCCAAAAATGACCAGGCCCGGCCCGGCCCCATCACGGACCCGGCCCGACCCAGTCATGGACCCGACTCGGCCTAGCCCTAACCCGACCTGCCCCATCCCGGCCCCATCCCGGGACACATCCCTAAAGGCCCCAGCCCGACCCGAAACCGACCCAGCCCGAACCCTACTAGACCTGACCCACCCCATCCCGGCCCGACCTACCCCAGCCCGGCTTGGCCCGGACCCGATCCACCCCGGCTCCACCCATCCCGCCCCAGCTTGACCCAACCCGACCTGACCCGTACCAACCCGAAAATGATCAGGCCCAACCCAGTCCTGTCACGGACCCGGCTCGGCTGGGCCCAGACTCGACCTGACCCGGTCACATCCGACCCATACCATACCCGACCTGACCTGAACCCGACCCGACCCGGCCTGCCCTGCCCCACCCTGACCAATCCCCAACCCGACTCGAACTGGACCCGACCCAATCACGGACCCGACCCACCCCGACCTGGCACGGCCTATACCCGACCCGACCTGAACCCGACCTGACCCAACCTGACCCCAACTCGACTCGGACTGGACCTGACCCGACTCGACTCGACCCAATCACGGACCCAACATACCCCAGCTCGACCAGACCCGGCCCAACCCGCACCAACCCAGCACAGCCCAGCACGACCCCATCACGGACCCGACCCAACCCAGTCACGGACCCGACCAAGCCCCGCCCCATCTCGGACCTGGACCCGACCACGGCCACAGCCCGACCCTGCAGAACCCCATCTCCGACCCACCGACGTCGGACCGCCGTCCCCGTCCCTGGCCCCGACCCGCTGGACCCGGCCCACAGGCCCCGCGGTCCCGGCCCATAGGCCCCACAGCCCCAGCCAGCAGGCCTTGTGGTCCCGGCCAGTAGGCCCCGCTACCCCGGACTGCAGGCCCCGCTACCTCGACTCATAAGCCTCGACCAGCTGGCCCGAACCCCCCCCCAACAAAAAGCAATAAGCTCACCTCGATGGTGGTGCTAGCGATGACTTTGCGGACAGCGACGGCGAAGCGAACGACAACAGCGACCGGACATGGGGAGAGATGTGGGATGCCAGGAGGGAGGGAACGCGAGAGAGAGAATGCCGAGTGAGGGTGGGGGGGGAAGAAACTAGGTTTCAGATGGGACATGACGGGATGCGGGGTATTAGCGATGAAACTTTTCATCGCTAATAATTTATTTTCATCGTAAATAATTTAAACGAAAAAAATTTTGTAACGAAAATAAGCTTTTCGTCGCTAATAACCTAACTAGTGATGAATAACTTTTCGTTGCTAATAATTTCCATCAAAAAAAATTTATTGAAAAAAATTTTTCAAAAATTTTCGTTGCTAATAATTTATTTTCATCATAAATAATTTAAATTAAAAAAAAATTATGATGAAAATAAGCTTTTAACTAACTAGCGACGAATAACTTTTCGTCGCTAATATTTCTCACCAAAAAAAAATTTCACTAAAAAAAATTTTCTCAAATATATTATTTAGGATAAAAATATATTATTTCATCACTAATAGTCTCAAAGTTTTATTTTCGATGATTATTTTCATCGCTATTTACGTTATTAGCGACAAAAATTTTCTTCCATCGCTAATAATTACTAAAAATTTTTCTTATTTATAAGTTTTTAATAAGTAATTATATGATGCTCGCATGATAAAATTTGTTCAGATCCAACTGACAAGATAGACGGCAGGACCATATTAATTCACTGAAAGCGAGTTCAAGGATTTGCACGACTGCAAACTTTTTAACTCAAGGCTTCCTGCAAAAAATAATGATATTTGAGAGGTCAAAAAATAGAACTAGGCCTCTTTAGCATCAGAGCCCAGATATGGGGTGCAAAATTTTCCCTTGATCTATTACCATATCACCCTTTTTATTTTTTTATTTATTAAGTAAAATAGATGGAAGACCAATGATGTGCAAATCTTAAAATTTATAAATAAAACTGCAAGCGCACAGTGTGCAAAGTAGCACGACCAGCGAGTACGGGTCGATCCCACAGAGACTTGGTTTAAAAATGATTTTCAAATCTATGCTCAAGCGAGCTTTAACGAAAATCAAAAGTCGAAAGTTGTTTGCTAAAGACAATAAGACTAAGGATCTAGGGTTTTTGAATCCACTAGATCTAGATTAGAGAATTCTACCTAGAATTTTTTTTATTGATCATAACGACTACTCCTCTTGTCTTTTCCAAGCATAGATTATGAAGGGACTAAGACCCAACGATAACCCATCAAGATTCTTTACAGGGGAGTAGTAACTAGGATCCCTTAGGGTTTTCTCCTCCTATGCACTGAATCAAGCATGAACTATGAAGGGACTCTGACCCAACTATAGTTCATCAAAAATTCTTGGCAAAAGAGGAAGAAAAAGAAACCCTAAGAAAAAGAAAGAACCCTATGTAAAATCCCTACTCATGATCTAGCTTCATCGCAAACCCTAGAAGGGATGCTTAGCTAGACATGATCTAAATCTACTTGCAAAATTTAAATACAGAAAAATAAACTACCCTAATTTCATAAATTAAACTATCCTAATTGCATAAATTTAAACTGCATAATTTAAACTAACCTAATTGCATAAATTAAACTATCCTAATTGCAAGAAATTAAACTGCATAATTTAAACTAACCTAATTATGCATAAAATTAAATTGCATAAATTAAAGTATCTTAATTGCAAGAAAAATAAATTGCATAATGTAAAGAGATAAAATTGCATAAAAATAAGATTTTATATAAAAAAAAATTTATTACAAAAATCTCAAAGCTTGAGGCTTGAGAAAAAAGCTAAAAACCCCACTATTTAGGGTTACAAGCTTGATCGGAAGACCAGACTCCCTAAAACAAAGGCCTTTGGGGGCTTTATAGGCATTTGGGGGTTATAAGATTTTTAAAACTTTAGATGTGGGACTAAGAGATTTTAGAGGACTGTTAGGGGGGTTTAGGGGCTCAAATCTCGCTCAAAAAGCACTTAAATCCATCAAGAAATCCTAAAAATTGTTTCAGCCATCCGATCTTCATCTAAAGGATCCAATTCATCTAATAAATCAAGCTGGAAATGATTCTGGCCGTCGGATCAAGATCTGGGTGAAGCGCTGCCGTTGGATCGCGCTGCAGAAGGATCCCGTATTGTCCTAGTATTTATTGCTTCTTGCAATTGCCTTGATTACGGTTGGATCTTGACCGGCTGCGATGGTGGCCATCCGATGGCGCAAAAATGTGGAGCGTTGGATCTTGATCAGAGAAGATCGGACCGTTGAGTGATGTGAAGTTACCAGGTTGCCCTTTGGACCTTCTTCTCTCTCCTCATGAGCCCTGGACCGCGCGCATGGATCGGGCTCGCGATGCGTTGCGGTGAGCCGAGACTCGCTGATTGGCTGGTTTATGGTGCGCCGATGGGTCCATGGTCCATGCATCTATTGCTGTGGACCAGGCGGCTAACCAGATCACCAAATCAGTTGATTTTTGACCAATTTTGACCTGATTTGACTCGGGTTTGATCCAATTGAGTCTTCTTTCTTCATTCTTCAATTCCTGGGTCAATTTAACTCCATTTTGCATAAAATTTACGCCGTTGGAATCCTCTTTCCTTGTTCTTTCTATTGATGACCTTTTTTTCTGCAAAATATAATAACAAGTATCAATTTTCTAATAAAGTTAGATAATTTAGATATTAATTGATACTTTTTATGTCAATTTGTGACATAAATCAACCAACCAAAATTGGGCAAAAGTATGATTCAAACTAGGGGTGTCAATGGGTCAAATTGTGTTTGGTTTACATGCAGGTTGAAGTAGGTTCGACCCATACCCCACATATACTTTTCATTCATCTATATCAGCTCATCAACCTTTCTAAATTTTTATTCATTACTTATGTGTATAACTAAAAATAAAACAAAATGAGATTTTCAAAGATAACAAGCAACAAAATCAAGATTTATCTTTAAATGCATAATTATAAATATAATAAACATAAAATTTAGTATATATGATAATTATGAACTCACTAATGATAAAACTAGATAAAATATAATATTCCAAAATATTAGTGTTATCGTAAATAGTGATTATTTACGATGAAAATATATTTTTCATCACAAATACATGTTATTTATGATGAAAATAGAGTTTTTGTCATAAATAATTTGTAATTTTTTTATCTTTTCTCATTTATTAGTGAAATTTTTTTTTCATCATAAATAATTGAGTATTTATGATGAAAATTAAGTTTTTATCATCAATATTCCATTATTGATGATGATAAATTTTTATCATAAATAATTTATAATTTTTAAATTTTTAAAATTTTTTCATGTATTAGTGATGAAAATATTACATCATAAATACTGACTATTTGTGATAGAAAATTAGTTTTCATTGTAAATATACAAGTATTTGTGACATAACATTATCATCCCAAATAATTTATAATTTTTAAATGTTTTAAATTTTTTATTTTTTTGCACATATTAGTGATGAAAAATTTTTATCATAAATAAAATATATTTGTAAAAAAATATTATTTTCATCACCAATAATAATCATTTACGATGTATTATTTTCATCACCAATAATCTATAATTTTTAAATTTTTAAAATTTTTTATTTTCTTTCAAATATTAGCGACAAAAATTATTCATTGCAAAACCCTCCCAGGTTGCCTGAACGATGGCTGGTGGATCCGATTTGGATGCTGTTCGAAAGCGGATAACAATCATCGAGCAGGTACTCGGTGAAGTCCCAGAGGAGTTGGAACGCCCCGTGATATCCAAATTGGATGAGCTCGAGGAAAGGCTGAGCGCACTTCAATCTCAGTTTGAAGAAGTAAGTGCCATTCTAGCCTCTAGTGTTAGCATTGCAGAGAGCGAAATGGGAGTGCTCAAGACAGCGTTCTGCAGCCCGGGTGCCATTGCTGCAGAACCATCCCGCTCAATGAAGGTACCGGAGCCAAAGGCCTTCGAGGGGGAGCGTGATGCTAAGGCCATCGAGAATTTTCTATGGGACATGGAGCAGTACTTCATCGCTGCAAGAGTCCCTGATAAAGAGAAGGTAACTCTTACTAGCATGTATCTAACCAAAGATTCAAAGTTATGGTGGCGCACCAGGTTAGACGATGATGCTAGTGCGGGCAGACCGAGGATCGAGGCTTGGGAGACCCTTAAGAAAGAACTGAAGGACCAGTTCCTACCCTGCAATACTTCATGGTTGGCACGGGAATCCTTGAAAAAGCTGTGACATGTGGGCTCGGTGAGGGGCTATGTCAAAGAATTCAGCTCGTTGATGCTGGACATCCGCAACATGTCGGACGAGGACAGGCTATTTAATTTCCTGTCCGGCTTGCAATCGTGGACGCAGTTGGAACTCCGGAGGCAAGGCGTGAAAGACTTGCCCTCGGCCATGACTGCAGCAGATGGCTTGGTTGATTTTCGCATCAGTCAGCCTGTAGAGGGTGCAGAAGGGACTAGCAAGCCCAAGTCCAATGGCATGAAGCCAGCTGCCCAGAAGAAATCCAAAGGCTGAGACGATGGCCAAAGCGTTGGCAAGGCTAGCGCACAAGAGAAAGGTAAAACCAGTACTTTCTCTGGTTGTTTCATATGTAGTGGACCACACAGGGCAAAGGACTGCCCGAAGAAGGAAAGACTCAATGCCGTGGTAGAGGAGGTTGGCCGAGGTGATGAAGCCAGCCCCTCACACGTCAATCCACTCCAACTCGTCAACGCCATGCGAGCAGAGAGGAGCATACCATCTGGCCTGATGTACATGAAGGTCAGGTTGGGTGGAAAGGAGATGTTGGCCATGGCGGACACAGGCGCAACACACAACTTCATGACCGAACAGACTGCACATGAGCTCGGGCTGAAGGTGACCAAGAGCAGCAGCAAGATCAAAGCTGTGAACTCTGTGGCTCGTGATGTTGCTGGGATAGCTGCTGGCATCCAGGTATCCCTTGGGTCTTGGACTGGTATCCTCGGTTTCAATATTGTTACATTGGATGATTTTGATATCATCTTGGGTCTTGAGTTCTTTGTGCAAGCAAAGGAAGCTTTGCTGCCTCATCTGGGTGGGCTCATGTTGCTGCACGAAGAATACCCTTGCTTCATCTCGAGTGTGGCTAACCCTCCAGCAAAGAATGGAGAAACATCTGGTGCGATGTTGTCAGCCTTGCAGGTAAAGCATGGGCTGAGACGAGGTGAAGCTACCTTCCTGGTGGCCTTGGTGGAAATGAAGGAGTCATGGCGGAAGTTCCCAGTGAAGTGGCTGACCTACTGCAGAAGTATGCGGATCTCATGCCAGCCGAACTGCCAAAGGAACTTCCACCAAGGAGAACAACTGACCACAAGATTGAGTTGGTGCCGGGAGCGAAGGCACCAGCCCAAGCGCCCTATCGCATGAGTCCCTTGGAGCTGGGGGAGCTGCGCAAGCAATTGACTGAGCTGCTGGATGCCGGCATGATCCAGCCTTCCAAAGCACCTTATGGAGCCCCGGTGCTGTTTCAAAGGAAGAAGGATGGTTCGCTGTGCATGTGCATAGATTACAGGGCCCTGAACAAGGTAACGGTGAAGAATAAATACCCAATCCCCCTTGCGGCAGACCTGTCTGCCCGCACTAGCATCATCGTCTAACCTGGTGCGCCACCATAACTTTGCATCTTTGGTTAGATACATGCTAGTAAGAGTTACCTTCTCTTTATCAGGGACTCTTGCAGCGATGAAGTACTACTCCATGTCCCATAGAAAATTCTCGATGGCCTTAGCATCGCGCTCCCCCT
Organism: Elaeis guineensis; assembly: GCF_000442705.2. Lineage (NCBI taxonomy): Eukaryota > Viridiplantae > Streptophyta > Magnoliopsida > Arecales > Arecaceae > Elaeis > Elaeis guineensis. Next base: position 131,313,357 of record NC_025998.2, read on the forward strand.
CGAAGGCCTTTGGCTCCGGTACCTTCATTAAGCGGGATGGTTCTGCAGCAATGGCACCCGGGCTGCAGAACGCTGTCTTGAGCACTCCCATTTTGCTCTCTGCAATGCTAACACGAGAGGCTAGAACGACACTTACTTCTTCAAACCGAGATTGAAGTGCGCTCAGCCTTTCCTCGAGCTCATCCAATTTGGATATCACCGGGTGTTCCAACTCCTCTGGGACTTCACCGAGTACCTGCTCGATAATTGTTACCCGCTCTCGAACAGCATCCAAACCGGATCCACCAGCCATTGTTCAGGCAACCTGCTCTGATACTTAAGTATTTGTGATAAAAAATAAATTTTTATCAAAAATACATTTGTATTTGTGATATAATATTTTCATCATAAATAATCTATAATTTTTAAAATTTTTTATTTTTTTTCATATATTAGCGATAATATTTTTTTATTGTAAATAATATTAATTTGTGATGAAAATTTAGTTTTCATCGTCAATATGCTATTATTTATGATGTAATATTTTCATCAAAAATAATCTTTAATTGTTGAATTTTTAAAATTTTTATTTTTTTTCAAATATTAGTGATGAAAAGTTTTCATCATAAATAACATGTATTTATGATGGAAATTTAATTTTCATTGCAAATACTTTCATTATTTACGATGAAAGTATTTTTGTCACTAATATTTAAAATTAAAATAAATATTTTATTATTTATGATGATTAATTTTATCATAAATAATTTGTATTTACAATGAAATTTTATTTTCATCGCCAATATAAAGATATTTATGATGAAAAATTAGTTTCATCATAAATAAGTAATTCTTAGCGATGAATTTTGATTTTTATCGTAAATATCATTATTTACGATGAAATATATTTCTATCGCAAATAAATTCATTGCAAAAAGTGACATTTCTTGTAATGAAGGTGAATAAGGGTTTCTTATCTCAACTATGATGGTTGATTGATGGCTCATCGAAGACACTATGGAAAGAACCCTCTAATTCTCACAATTTTGCTTGTGATTGTCTGGGGACTTGAGGGAGATGATCGGGGGAATTATAGACATAGATCCTAGAGTTTTTGTTGGAGTTCGATCGGTCCTAAGATCCTTCTCCCAATCAAACTCAGAAGAGAAGATGAACTCCATCAAGAGTTTGCCTCATCTACCTCATGTGTTAAGCATGTGAGTTTTCAACTAATTTTTTTCTTTTTTATTTGCTTTAAGATACGTGTGAGGATAAAATCAAGAATCTGGATAAAATCAAGAATCTATATATATATATATATATATATATATATATAGATTTATATGTATGTATGTATGTAGATGTATGTATGTATGTATGTATATGTATGTATGTATATATTTATATTCATTTACATACAAGTTTTGTATATAATTCTCTTGTAGGTTCATTTTTTAAAAATATTTCTCTCTCATATGATGCAATTCTTTCTTAGGCTACATCCAAAACAACATGTTTCTAACAAATCTAAAATTATAATTATCAAATAATTGACATGAAATTAGAAGTGTCATCATAAACTTCACCCATATCAAGTTTAAAATTTCAAAATCATGTAAATAGCAATTGAACAAGTATTCTCAATACAACATATCAATATATGCCACTTTATTTCAGGATCAACGCCTCCCATACTTAGGTCAAATCCTACGTATTGAAATCTAAGACATAACTCATCAGTTCTGTTATATACATCATATGCTATTTATGCATGAATTTCATCATAATATCCATTGATCTAAAATTTAAATTTTAAATCTTTTCTGCTATTTTTTTGTTATATCTTTAGCGATCATAACCTTGCGGCAATGAGCCCAAACAAAAGCAATAAAAACTACTAAAAATTGTACTTATGACTATAAATTTCAGTATTGACTATAAATTCTATATCAAACCCAGGTATTAGCAATTCATAATTGTTTAATGGGAGATGTAATTGCATGACATATATTATTAAAAGTCATAACTATAGTATTTACAAAATTTTATTGGTGAAGGACATTTTAATCAATTTAATCATATTTTTGGTAGGGAAAATAATTATAACAGGAAAGTAGTGATTCACCAAAATTCATATGGCTATCTCTTCGATTTTGATTGTGTTTCTAATGGAAAGACAGCTAAATATTAATTATGTAGGGGTAGAAAAAGGAAATAATAGATGGACTATTAATTTGATGATTGGACAAGCTCTTTCAATTAATTCATGAAAGGAGACCCTATGGCATCTACTTAAAGTGAGATATGCTTTGATATAGAAATGGCAATGAAGAAGAAGAAATTTTGCTTTATATATTGGATGGCTTTAATCTTGTTTTCATTGAGAAGGGTTTGAAAGAAGGGGGCCATGAAGGTGCATATGGGCATAAGCCGCAGCTTGGTGGCTCTATTGTTGGTGATGATCTGCTTATCATGCAATATGTCAAGGGTATGGGCCACGACACAGCAGTTGGAGGTGTGGCGACAACAAAAGCGATTGAATAAGCCTGCAGTCAAGAGCATCAAGGTTTGCCATCCCACTATTCTTTCATTTGTCTTTTATGGTTTTTTGGATAAGCAAATACTTTTTGTTCATTATGAGAAAGTTTTATGTAAATTTCCTAAATTCTTTTTCAATAAAAATCAATTTTACAAAGCATTTTTTAGCTTATTTTTTAAAGAAGAACCTTAATTTGGTCAAAAACTTTTAGATTATTTAATTTATCGTCAATTTTTAATAGGAATTTTGATCTTTCCCATTCTGACACTTTTCTTCGGTTGGTCTAGTCTCAACTTTCATTGGTTGGAGAATTTATTCGCATGTCATCCCTGCTTAGCAAAACCCCTTTCAAGAATTGTTATTGCAATTTTTTTTTTTTTTTGACAAAATATGAAGATTAATTCTATCCGTCCCACGCTAGTGGATGAAATTTATCTTAATAATTTTTTGATGGCTATCTATTTATCTTTTTTAAAAAATGGAAATTATTTTCTAAAATATGGATGTCTTCCTCTAAGCATTCTCCCTGCTTCCGCTCCTGATCCCCAACTTCCTAGAATCGGTCCTCATTATTTCCTTCACTATGGCCCTAATCCATATGCTCCTGTTCCTTCCCGAGTACTTGCCCTCCCCAGCTTCCCCTCCTTTCCATCCACTCCTTGATCCATCAGTAGCTTGGGAAAATCTGGATCATTCTTTGCGCAATGAACGGTGAAAAAACAAAAACATATTGTACAATACATTTTAAGAAGCATGGTAGCAAAACTCATTTCTGTAAAATGCTCGCATGATGATTTCTCAACTTCTGATGTTTTAAAGTCAAAACTAGGAATTTTATTGTCTTTCTTTTAAAAGATTTTGTTATTTTCCATTTACTCGTAGTAGTGCCATCTAATTTATAGAGTATAAATGGTTCCTCGATGCTTGCTTGGGCATTAAAAATTCTTGAGCTATGCTCGTTTCCCAAGTCATTAGCATTTTATTCTGTCACTTTTTGAAAAATAAAAGTTTTTAATTTTGCCGTTCGTTCAGATTACAATCCCATCTAGTTTCTCCCATAATCTTCTACTTCTATCCTAGGCATTTTTCATTGTAATGCTTCTTAATTTGTGGTTTCGTTTGTTCTAATGTTTATTTCCTTGAAAAGAGCTCTGATGGAGATATCATAGACTGTGTCCATATCTCTCATCAACCAGCCTTTGATCATCCTTTACTCAAAAACCACACTATCCAGGTGTGCTATCTTGCACTCTTCAATTTCTCTTTCTTTCAAATTCTTTTTATTTGACTTTATGTTTCGCTTTGTGCACTTTGTCTCCACCTTGTGCAAAATCTTCAGATGAGGCCAAGTTTCTACCCATTGGGCCTGTACGATGAGAACAAGGTGGCGTCAAAGATGGAACCTAGCTCTGTACCTCAGCTTTGGCATCAAAATGGGAGGTGTCCAGAGGACACCATCCCTATTAGGAGGACCAAGAAGGACGATGTGGTGAGGGCTACCTCTGCCGAAAGATATGGAAAGAAGGGGCACAAGACGATCCCAAATCCCACTTCTGCACTTCCTAATGAGGATGACGGTGGATATGAGGTATATAGTTCTGAAAATATATGAAAAGGAGTAGCTTTGGAGTAAAGTATCTCTTGCCTTGCCGTTTCCTTCACCTGCTCCTTGGCCTTTCTCATCTGTGCTTGTTGATGGATGTTGTTGAGTAGCATGCGCTTCTTTATGTCACGGGAGATAAGTACTATGGAGCAAAGGGAACCATAAATGTGTGGAACCCGAAGATCCAAGAGCAGGGTGAGTACAGTTCATCTCAGCTCTGGGTTCTTGGAGGTCCTCCAGAATCACTCAATACCATCGAAGCTGGTTGGCATGTATGTGATTGCTTCAATTTCAAATATTTTAAAATTAGTTTTAGTTTTGTGAAATTTCGAAAGTCCTATCTTCATGCATTAATTAACTTCAGCTGGTTACTCTTTGGTGTGGGAAAAAAAAAAAAAGGTTAATCCAGGTGTGTATGGAGATAATAGAACAAGACTATTTACTTTCTGGACTGTAAGTTAACATTCCTTCAGTTTCCCTTGTTCTCTGCGTTGTTTCTCCTAGTTTCTATGCTTTTTTTTTTTTTTTGCTTTTTTTGGTAGGAGTTTTTCTATTCTTTTCTGGCTAAGTATATGAAAGAGGAGGTGCCACAGAAATTCCTAATTTCGGTAGATGACAAAAGGCAAAAATTTTAAAAATTGGGTGGCTTCTAATATTTTGCTGTGAAATTTTAGGCTGATAATTATGGATCAAAAGGCTGCTACAACCTACTTTGTTCTGGGTTCGTTCAAGTCAACAAGGAAATAGCGTTGGGTGCTACCATCCACCCAATTTCCAGCTATGATGGACCCCAGTATGAAATCACTATACTTATCTGGCAGGTAAAAACAAAGATTCATACGATTTTTTTTTATTTCTCGTCCTAACTTGCAGACTCTTGGCATAGCAAAACTACAATAGTAATATTTAATAATTTTTCATTTTTGATCTGTAAATAGTAAAAACCAATATTCATATGGCTTTCATTTTTTGAGCAGGATCCAAATTCGGCGAATTGGTGGTTGCAGTATGGGAATCGATCTGCATTGGGCTACTGGCCTTCATCCTTATTCCCCCATTTGCGTGACAGTGCCTCAGAGATACAATGGGGAGGGGAGATTCTGAACTTAAATGTAAGTGGTCAACACACCTCCACAGAGATGGGCAGTGGGCATTTCGCAGGAGAGAAGTTTCGCTGGGCGAGCTTCTTCAAGAACATTCGAATAGTTGATCACTCCAATGAATATCAAACTCCTCAAGGCGATCAGATAGTGATGACGCGAATCTTGTGCTATGATCTGGAGTGGGACAGCGGTGATAGTTTCTACTACGGGGGCCCTGGTATAAATCAAGAATGTCCATAGAAGTTATTAGTTCTTTGTATCTCCTTCTTGTTGGGAGAAAAACAATTATGGAAGAATAAAATTGTGAACAAGCGATGCACAACGAGAGTAAATATTTTTCTTTTATACAATCAAGTAAACTATCAAAATCATCAAGCACTAACAATCAAGACACCCAATCAATAATCAAGCACTAACGAGAGAGAGAGAGAGAGAGAGAGAGAGAGAGAGAGAGAATTTTGATATGGGAAACCCCCAACATGGAGGATGATAACCACTGGATCTGGTTCAGGCAAGACTCCCACTAGTTTGAAAATAATGGAATGACAGAGTATTTCTTCTAAACCAGATCACCACATATCAATATCGTCGCATATGGGTGAAATTCAATAAAGTAACAAGAAAATCTCATCAAGTGGGTATGCTAAATCCAATTTAACAAGAGGCGAAATCAATGAGCCAAACTATGAAAGTTGAAGAAAATTAGCTAGGTTTCACCACTTAAAACTTGATTAAATTGGAATTAAAATAATTATCATGCAATCTTCCTACAAATTCTTTGACCGAAGAGGATTATTAAACTCAATATCGACTACTGTAGCCGCTATGGGATTAGAATAGATACGGTCTAGGAGCGAGATCGCATCGAGAAGCATATATGTCAAACTTTCAAAGGTTATAACTTAGCCATGTGATGCTCGACTGAGATGATCTTTTTTTTTTCTTAAATGGATAGCTTTTTAGAATGGGTGATCAAGCCTAATTTCATCATTTGCTATTCAAAATGGGTTGATGGAATCGAACATTTCCTTTTTTGGGTAGACTTTGATTGGACGTGCATATCTGCAAATCTTGGAAATTTATGTGGATAAACTGAAAGTAAAGTCAATATAAAAGTAGAGATCTATCTATTATAGAATTCTAGCTTTTTTAGTTTATTTCAATTAGGCATGTATAAATTTTGGAATTGAGTATTGTTTGAACTAGAAAAGTAACTCAACTTGGATTGTGTGAGAGCAAATCTAACTTGTATAAATAGAGGCTACATATCTCATTCAAGGGGTTTTACCAAGTCCACTAACTTTCTAGACATTTCAAGCTTTCCCTGGATAATGATTTGTAATCATATTTGACACATTCTTACTTGTGTGAATTTTCTCAAGATATGACATCTTGATCTCCAAAGCTTCCTGAAGTAAATAATGCTGCACTTCAATATGCTTGGACCTAAAACCAAAAAGGTTAGATTCTTGCTAAGATGAATAGCACTTTTACTATTATAATGAGCCATATATTCTACTTGCTTCAAGCTTAATTCTTATTGGAAATTTCTCTATAATATTTCTTTACAGGCTTTTTCACTGCAGTATCATAATGAATTAAACCACCAGCTTATCCACTTTGAAATGTGACTTGCCTTAAATTTTTAAAAATCAAGTTTGAGTGGTTGTTTTTAAATTTGTAGTAAGCTTGGTATCATCATGATGGATGGCTACTTTGGAGTTTGTGAGTTTTTCAGGAAGAAAAGGCTTTCTACATTTTTAGATTGATAAATTTTTATGATGAAAATATAATGATCATAGTCAAAAATATCATCAAATTGAATAAAACCTCTTATACTCTTAGGATATTTTCAAGAAGAAAGCTAAACCTCTTTTACTCTTAGGATATTTTCAAGAAGAAAGCTAACCACAAATTAATGCATGTGGTGAAATTGCAGTGCCCATATTTTGCTTTATGTAGATTCCTAATTTTATGTACCATAATAAAATGCAATGATAAGTTTTATATCCTCTATCTGCAATGATGCCATGTTAGCATCTATATACCCATCTAACATGGATTTACCATCACCAAAATATAAATCCTAAAAATACCTTTGAGACACCCAAGGACCCATTTCATAGCTTACTTGCAAGGGACAGGTCCCTTACCTGGCCCTAGAGCTTGTGCTGACCCAGAAAGGAGCCATAAGAATTTTAAAGCAAAAATGGAAAAAGGAAAAAAAATGAAAACAAAGATGAGCACTCCCGATGGGATTCTGCTTTGTTTCTTCAACTCTATCAGAATACAGAGATTGAAGGACCATCAGACTCCGACAACCTGTCTATAAAAGCCCCCATCCTCCCCATCCTACTCCTATTCTCTGATCAATCATCGGTGAGATCTATTTGATTTCTTTTGGCTTCTATCGAGTGTCCGATGGTAAGTCTCCATGGATTTCTTATTGAAGATGAGTTAAGGACTTTTAAATTCTATTTTTTTCATTTTCTTAATCCCAAGTCCATCGTTGCCAACCTAGATAGGTTGGCGAATCACCAAATTTTTGGTGGAAAAGGGCCTCGATCTCCTATCTCTGCTTTCTTTTCTACTATCAAATTGGGCGTCATCACCCAATGTGGCCATGAGCGGGTCGCCATGGGTTATTGCCTTGGCCACTGTCATTAAGGGATTGCTGCTATGGATCACTATATGGTAGGTTGCCAGCCTTATCCTTTGGGAAGGAGATAAGAACTTTTTCTATTTCAAGGGAGAAGAGAGTAGCTCTCTTCTCTCTCTTTTCCTCTCTTGCTCTTTGTTTTCTTTATTCTTTCTCTCTCTACAATTTAGTAGATTAGTTGTGGGTCTAGAGATGTCTTGTGGATTTGGATCGACCTTAGGAGGGGTTCCAAACTGACCTAGTGTGATCAAGGGTTCCAAACTAGCAACGTGCAACAATATTTTTCATCATAGATCTTGGAAATTTACAATTGATCTGATGATGAGGTTTAGCTTTGTAGGTGAATAATTATCGGGCAAGATGGTATTGAGCCAAATACTTTATTTTCGAGTTCATAGACCAGGGAGCACTACAACAAAAATAGTCTATAGTGATGGAATTTTAGTAATACTCAAAAAAAAAGTGTTAGTATAAACACTCCTTAGTGATGATTTTAAAAATATCATAAAAAATATATAATATTATTCCACCTTATCAAAAGTGTTATTAAAAGTTATTATATTGTGATGATATCTTATAGCTACTATAAAAAATTATATTCTATTATAATAATTTTATAAAATTATAATATAATGTCTATAATATTATGATGATTATTTATATATATTATTAAAATTTGTAATGTTACTATAGTATTATGTAAAAACAATAGATAAGAAATCTAAGGATTAGGCAAAAAATAATTTATATCAAAGATATAAGGACAATATAGAAAATATAATTTATATTAAAAATATATGAAATATTTATGAATTATTACATAAAATGAATGATATAAATTTTAAAATATTACATATTAAATATTATTATATTTTACTTACTGTATAAATAAGAAGAATTATGAATTATTTACTTTTAAAGAACTTTAGAAAATAATATTCATGATTATAGAAATATGTTGAAATTATTTATATTTTAAAAATATTTTAAATAATAAGATTTTCCAAATATTATAAAGAATAAAATGAAGTAATTTATATTTTATTTTTAAAAAAGAATAGGATTGATTTTTTATGAAAATAATTAATTATTTAAATTAAAATATCATAATATATATGAAATAAGTATACTTTACAATATGAATAAGTTTTTAATAAGTATAATAAATCATAGCTTTATATTAGAAGTTAATATTATCATGGTGGCTACGTATTAAGTAACTATCTAATAGGTCTTGGACTTGATTCCACATATAGGTGATTAATTAAAATTGTATGTTCAATTAAATACAAGGATATGAACATGAGTTAAATAGTATAAGATGATATTATTTGATTATAAAAATATTTAATATAAATTTATAATTAAAAGATGATTATAAATGTAGTATTACTTTCTCAAAAATATTGATTTTGATATATCTATAGCATTAGTTACAATCACTACAATAAGTTGTATTAATGGTTACAAATCATTACTGTAGGATGGCTTAAAATCATTAGCATAGACTTTCTTATATCAGCACTCATCAAAATTATGGTCATAATTTTTAGTGATGCCATCTATTGCTAAGGTTTATCAACTATTAATATAAATTTTGTCAATAATTTTCTATACTTTTTTCATGATTTTGACCACTACTATAAATCTTTTTCTGTTGTAGTGAGTAGATCGATATTTGTCATGCTTGAGCCAATCATTAGAGGTAATGATCCTTCAACATAATCATCTATATGATCACAAAAATTTATGTACAGATGTACTTGCTTGATTATGTATATTTTATATGTATTATAAGTTGATGATTTGATGTTGCATGGATTTGATGGAAATTGTGTCCTAAAATCAATCATATGATGATTGAGTTCATCCATACATATGAATTATTATTTATTGAATAAAAATTATTCTAATATTTTTCATCATAAAATAATATTTTTATTAAACTCTTGTGCTGTGATGAAGTCCTTAGACCTATGCTAGTGTATGATAAAGAGAGAATTTATCATATAGTTCTTAAACATGTTCGCAATCAAATGATACGTCATTACGGGACGATAACGTTTATCGAGTGGAGGTCGTTGTCTGTCATATAGGTTAGTTGTCCTCTTAATCAAAGAGTGTGGTGATACTGATATGACATACAAGTGAGATATAGGGGTACATCGTCACTGAATAAGTGACTCACCTATTGAGTGTTCTGCTGTCAAGAGCTGCTCGTGAAACATATGGGTATAAGTGTCCTTCAGATCTGAGATCACCATAGTGACTTGCAAGTAACTCACTATACTTTGATATCAGACTATCTAGATTTTTAATGCAGTGATGGAAGGTTACTGAGTACAGTCAAGTACTTGCGAAGTCTGTATGTGGATCAAGATAGAATTGATCCCTTTGGATTATTAGAGTTGATGTATCACTGTATTTCAATTTAGCAAAGCTTTAGCCAGGGTAATCCATGAGATAAATTTGAAAGGTTGAAATATAATATGGATGAAGTAATCTTGGTTGATAGTTAATCTGAGACTATTCTAGAGCATCTAGGCTCAAAAAAATAAATTATGCGGTAATCATGTGTATGGATTCTGAAATATTTTTTTACGATAATTTAACCTATCTAGATATTAGAAATCATTGCTAGATGGTATCTCGATTAGTATAGAAATTGATTCCTGTGCTACCGACTTAGTATTTGAACCTATGGAGCCACACACACAAGTCAGATAAAGTGCAAAAAAATTAGCCTATATTTATATATTCAATTTGAAAGTACTAGACTTGATTGAATATATAAGCTAACTTAATTAAAAATTAAGTTACGCATCAAATGGGATTGAAGAGTTGACTATGTCTAGATAGCACTATACATGAGATTCAGGTACAATCTTAGGGATGAATTATTTCTGATCTATGATTTATAGAGAATGAGAGATTGAATTTAAGTACTAATAAATTTTAGATTAGATCAGCTTTATTGGATCCAAAATTTAAGCTAGATTTGGTACAAAAGTCCTAAAGAGTTTGAGATTGATAGCCTTTTGAATTGTTTCGAATCAGCTTTGAATTAGATTCGAATTGGATCCCTTTTGATGAGATATGAGTATTTTCACTTGCACTAAGATTTTTCTCTCATGTGGGATGATCAAAACTTGGTTTGTGCTCATTTGAGGCGTCTCAAGTGGGTATGGAAGTGGATGCAAAGTGGATATCATAAGTGATGGCAATTCTATCTTATGTAAAAATCTTTCTTTTATGAGTATCGGACCAATTCAAATCAGATTTGAGTTAGGGGTCCTACTCTCATGGGATAATAAGAATCATCTATAAATAGAGAGGGTCTCTACCTATGGATATATAGTAAACAAATCAGATTGAGAGAATAGAGAAAGAGAGAGAGGGAGATGTGTGAAGAGAGAGGTCCTTCATCTTCTCCTACATCTCTCTCATTGTTGCTGCCTCCTCTCCTTGGGCGTGGATCTTTTTTGGGCATCCCATCTACTGGTATGAGGTGTCAAACCAGCACATCTCTTCCCTTATTTAGTGGGCTTGTGAAGGCAATTAGATCGGAGTTCTTTCTGCTTTCCTGTGGCATTTGGCATGCACGCAAAGTAGAGGGTCTGCATATCCAGGCCTCTGCGAAGGTTTAATCCAGATAAATTAAGATTTGATCTCTGATTTTGCTACAAATCAGATAAAAATTTGATCTTTAATCATGTAGAAGAATAGAAAAAAAAATTTAGATGCTATCTGGGGCTTCCGAAGGAAAATTATTTTCTTCCCTTCAATTGGTATCAGAACAAGTCTGAAATATATGCATATAAAATAATTTTTTTGAGATTAATTACATAAGATATAATTAATATTTTTTTATAAGATATTAAATCTTATTTAAATTTATTTACCTAAAATTTTTGATCTAATTTTGATTGGATTAGAGGTGCCTGATTAATGATTGATTAAGATTGTTATAAGTTTGTTATAACAGAATTTCATTATTGCTGAATTCTTGATGGAATAATAACATGAATTAAAATTTATTTTAAATTTATTTTAATAAAATTTTAATTTTATTATTTTTTTTATAAAGTAAAATTTATTTTAGATTTAAATTAGATCTATTTTGATGGATATTTAGATCTGAATCCTATCATAATTCAGTACTACGTGAAAATAGATTTTATCAGAAATTTATTTCTTATGCATTTATATTTGCATCTAATTAATTTTTTATATGATATCAAATCTAAATTTGATATTTTATAATCAGTATAAGATAAATTTTAGATCTGATATAATGTGTATAATACATCAAATCTAATTGAATTAGATGAAAATATAATTGATAAGATCAAAGATATGTTCATGATACAAAATTATTTTGTTTATAATTGCATGTTGATGTAATTATGTATGAAATTATATTTCAGATCTTAGTAGCCTAGTATGCAGATTGATGAGATTACCAGACTATCCAATCATAGAAGATTGAAGAGATTAATCTCTCTTTTGCCTATTCGATAGGTTCTCTTATGATGTGTAGGGGTGTCGTTGTGATCTAGTTTCATGAAGAAGAAAAATGAATAAATTTTTATATATTATTTTGATCATAAATATATTTAGATTAGATCAAAAATAATTTATGACTTATTATAATAGGGTAAAATTCAGATATAAAATTATTTTAGATTTAAATTACATGTTACATATGATGTAATCGATATTGATCTAAAAGTTATCTTGATGTATGAAATGTATGTATGAAGTTTATATCATACCTATGTATGTTTAATTATTAAACATATTATGAAAATTAGTTTTCATAGATTGAAACATATGGTATGCCTCACTTGAAATCCTTATAGAATAGTTCTACAAACTGAAGCACATATTTCACACACTTAATTATGAATTAAGTTTGAATGATCTAAATTTAAAAATGGAAGGTCATTAAGATACTACATAAATCGATGGACAAAAGGTTAGCATGAATCAGATTCTTCTAATGGGTTAGATCTAGGATTAGAAATACATATGAATCATATAGAGAAATTGATTAAATCTAATTAAGTGTTGAATTAAATCAGATCAGTAATTTTCTAAATCAATCTCAATAGTTGTAGTTTGATCAAGTCCATATGTTTGACCCTCATAAATAGACCATGATCATGGCTCCTTGGTTGAGTCCGAACCTTCTGGTGTGCCAAATCAAAACTAATTAACTAGTTGGTATCTAAGGTAAGTTTGGTAGATTCGATCAAGTGGTTTTTAATTGGGAGCTATTCATTTAGATGCATCTATAGTGAGTTAAGGGCATATCCCTCCGACTGATTTCACTTATCTGGCCAACATAGTGGATTATGTTTTGATTAAGTCACTAATTGATTCATGCAGACTCGTGTTATTAAGGTGAATCAGTGTGACTGATTTAGGTGTCTTTAGACTAGCTTGTGCCTAATCTTTTACATGACTTGGTGAAGTTAGTGAAAATATTTGTAGCTTATAGGTCGACTTCTTCTCTTATTCTCAGATCAATGAAATCTAATCCTCTAAATTATTAGGTCCATAAAGTGATAAAATTATGGGATAACTTGATCATTACCTCTCATTAAGGTACGTAATAATGAGTCCAATATTTCAAATAGGCATTGGAGACACCACATGCCTGGTGTCTATTACATATTAGAATTGTCATTCATCATATGATCATTATGATGTACCTCAGATCAATGCTCAATTTGGTCGAGCCACACTCGGACTTGGATATCCGTTTGTTGGATGCACTTAGTATATCATGTTAATGGTTGGACCTAATCGAGATTTTTAGTTGAGGCACCACATGCCTGGGATGCTTGGGGTAGAATCTAATTGCTAGAAGTTGTTTGAAGAAATAATTAGTTCTGAACCTACCCATAGATGCACTAGGGTTGGTTGAGCCACATGGATCCGAATGCAGTCCGTGTGGATCCTAGTACCTGCTAAAAAATTAGTATAATTTCTTAAGTTGGAGGTAGAGGCTATCAATTCATAAAAATAGTGGGAGGACCTTTAGACTAAAGTCCATATCTTTAGGATTAAAAGTAATTCATATACTAATAGCTTAATATTTTCTCCTTTCAGTTATGGCCAATATACTATTCCTCTGTACGCTGTTGGATAGCGACAAGCTCACTGGACCCAACTTCAATAGCTAGTATCAAAAGTTGAGGATCGTCGTAAAATACGAGAGGATTCTATATGTCCTTACGGATCAGGTACCTGAAGAATCTGTAGATAATACTCCTCGTGCTGTGAGAGACACTTACATGAAGTGGCTCAATAACCGCACAACTATGTATTGCATGACGAGGACAGCTATGAACGACGAACTTAGTCATATGTTTGAGGATGCACAGCTAGAGAAGATGATTCAAATGTTAAATGAGTCCTTCGGCCCCCTAAGGATGCGGAGATATACAAAACCTCCTGCGTAATGTTCAATGCCCGTAGAGAGAGCTTCAGTCACCGATCATGTATTGTACATGATTGAGCAAATTGAACATCTTAGCAAACTTGGCTTTCCATTGCATGAACAGTTAGGCAAGGATGTTTTCCTAAATTTGCTATCGAAATCTTACTTATCCTTTCTCAGTCATTATAGAATGACGAAGCCTGTGGTAAATTACTATGGTTTGCTAAGGTTACTACAGACTTTGAAAAAGATCACCAGCTCCAAAAGGAGCCAATGAATTTAGTGGAAGATTTATCTGTAGGACGTCGATCCTCTAGGAGAGAAAAGAAAAAAAGGTGCAGAAATTTTGTGCTGTCGATCTCAAGCAGAGCAAACAATGAAAAGTTGACAAGAGTCAGGTAGAGTACTTCTTCTGTAAGAAGCTAGGTCATTGAAAAAAGAATTGTCTTGCTTATATAGCCATTTTTGACCCAAACAGGTCTAAAAATAAGAGAAAGAAGCAAGCGATTGCTTCATAAGGTACTTATATGATAACTCCTTGTTATTTCTCTGTTTGTGATACTACGATCTGGGTATTGGATATCGAAAGTTCTATTAATATACATAATTCATTGTAGAGACTAAAGGTAAGTAGGAAGTTTTGAGAGGATGAGTAGTTCCTTAATATTGAAGATGAAAGTCTTGTTCTATTTCTAGCCTTGAAAATTTTGCAGCTTGTCTTTAAGTCCAATAGTATCATGTTAGATGATTGTCATTATTGTCTCTCTTTTTTGATGAATGTCATCTCTGTAGACCTTTTGGCCAAACTTGATTTCAAGTTTATAATAAAGGATGATTTTTATAATATCATTATGAATGATACTACAATTATGCGTAGATAATTGAAACATGACATATACATAATATCACGGCCTGTTAGTATAATATATACACCTAGTAAATATCCTAAATTAGATAATGTCAGTGAATCTTACCGTTGATATTGTAGGTTTAGTCATGTGTACAAGAATAGGATTGACAGGTTGATCAAGGATTGTGTCCTTAAGATAGATGATTGTGAATCATTGCCTACTTGCAAGTCCCGTCTACTTAGTAAGATGATCAAATCACCTTTTAAGAGAAAAGGTGAGAGAGCCAACGATGTTCTAGATCTAATACATACTGATGTATGCAGGCCTATGAGCATAAGTGCCAGAATAGGATACTACTACTTCGTTATATTTATAAATTACTTATCGAGATATGGGTATGTCTATCTTATGAAGCATAAGTTAGAATCATTTGAAATATTCAAATGATTTCATACTGAAGTAGAGAAACAAACTCGAAAGAGTATTAAGATTCTTCAATCAGATCAAGGAAGTGAATACCTCACCAGTGAGTTCTTGACATATGTAGAAGAGAATGAGATTCTCTCATAGTAGACCCCTCCTGAAATACTACAATATAATAGTGTATCCGAGAGGAGAAATTGAACCATGTTAGACATGATCCAATCCATAATGGGCTTTGCGAGTCTGCCAATCTCTTTTTGAAGATATGCTTTAAAAACTGTCTACTATATTTTAAATAAGGTGCACAGTAAGTCTGTCAATAAAATTTTATATGAGATATAGACTGGATGTAAGTCGATACTCTCACACCTTAGGATCTGGGGGTGTCCAGATTATGTCAAGCATTTAAAAATATATAAGTTTGGATCGAAGTTTGATAAATGCTTGTTCATAGGATACCTGAAGAAAATTAAAAGGTACTACTTCTACCTCGCTGCAGAGCAAAAGATGTTTGTCAGCAGTCGGATAGTCTTTTTGAAAAAAGAGTTCTTTGATGAAGGAGCTAATGCCTATAAAATTGAACTTAATAAAATTCATGAGGTGGGTAGACCGACACATACAGAATTGAATTTGATAGGTGAATCGAATATGGAGCCAGTAGAGGTACTATTAAGGAGATCTGATAGAGTATCACATCAGCCGGATAAATACTATAATTTTTTGGTCTGGAATGGTGACCCCACCGAACTTGATGAGAATGATGAGGATTTGATCACCTATATGGAGGCCATACAAAGGTCCGACTCTCAGAAATAGTTTGAGACCATGAAGTCCGAGATAAAGTCTATGGAGATCAATGATGTATGAAAACTGGTTGATCTGTCTGAAGGGATAAAACTCATAGCATGTAAATAGATTTTCAAGAGAAAAAGAAGAGTGAACGAGAAGGTGGAGACTTATAAAGTCTGTCTAGTTGTCAAAGGTTATCGTTAGCATTATGGTATTGACTATGATAAGACATTCTCTTCTATGGCAATGCTTAAGTCTATTCGAATTATACTTGTTATCACTACACACTTAGATTATGAGATCTGATAGATGGATGTCAAAATTACTTTTCTTAATAAAAAGCTGAAAGAAGTGGTGTATATGATACAACCTAAAGGATTCACATCCACAGATCAATCGAAAGTGTGCAAGTTGAAAAGTCTATTTATGGACTTAAACAGGTGTCTAGGAGTTGGAACATGCATTTTGATAAGATGATCAAAACATATGACTTCGTTAGGAATGGAGAAGAGCCTTGCATCTACAAGTGGGCTTCTGATTCTATAGTCATTTTTTTTGTGCTGTATGTGGATGACATACTGTTATCAGAAAATGACATTCCGACTTTGCAGAGTGTGAAGCTGTGGCTATCATTATAGTTCTCCATGAATGATTTGAGAGAAGCATCCTACATCCTTGAAATGAAGATCTATAGGGATAGATCTAGAAGGATGCTTAGACTGTCTCAATCCACATATATTGATACCTTATTGATGAGGTTCAACATGGATAATTTCAAGAAAAGCTATCTTCAGATAGGTCATAGGATTACTCTTTTCAAAAAAGATTATCCGACAACTCCTAAGAAGAGAGAGCACATGAGTAGAATACCATATACTTCGGCAATGTGATCTATCATGTACGCTATGACATGTACGAGGCCTATTCACTAGGAATAGTGAGTAGGTATCAATTTGATCCGGATGAGAAGCATTAGAAAATTGCAAAAGTAATTCTTAAGTATTTGAGAAATACTAAAGATCAATGAAATTTATGGAATATGTTAATTTTAATTTTTATTCAGATTGTGATGACAGTAGAAGCATGTCGAGCTATGTATTTACTCTGAATAAAGAAACTATTTGCTGGAAGAGTTTCAAGTAACATACTATGGCCGATTCTGTATACGAAGTGGAATATATTGCTGCATCAGATGCTGCAAAGGAGGCAGTGTGGCTACGAAAGTTTATCAACGAACTGGGAGTTATACCTTCCATTGATGGCCTTATTCTGCTGTACTATGATAGCTCCAATGCCATAGTTCAAGCTAAAGAATCAAAATCACACCACCGCACTAAGCATGTTCTATGCCGCTATCACCTAATGTGACATATCATGAACTGAGGTGACGTCGAGCTTCAGAAGATTGACAGCAAGGAGAACCTAACCGACCCCTTTACTTAGGCTCTCGGGATCAAAAAGTTCAATTACTTCAAATGGAAGATCGGTATAAGATACTACTCCGATTGACTTTAATCCAAGTGAAAGTTGTTGAGAATTGTGTCTTAAAATTAATCATGTGATTATTGAGTTCATCTTTGTATATGAATTATTATTTATTAAATAAAAATTATTCTGATATTTTTCATCATAAAATAATATCTTTCTTGAACTCTTCTGTAATAAAGTCCTTAAAACTATGTTAGTGAATAATAAAGAGAAGATTTATTGTATAGTTCTTAAACATATTTGCGACCAAATGATATGTCATTGTAGAACGATAATATTTATTGAGTGGAGGTCATTGTGTGCCATATGGATCGATTATCCCTTAACCAAGGAGTGTGGTAACACTGGTATGGCATACAGGTGAGATGTAGGGATACATCATCACTAAACACGTGGCTCACTTGCTAAGCATTCGGCTATCAAGATCTGCTCGTGAAACACATGGGTATAAGTGTCCTTCAGATCTAAGATCACCATAGTGACTTGTAAGTAACTCACTGTCTTTGATGCCGGACTATCTGAATTTCTAATATAGTGATGGAAGGCTACTAGGTACAGTCAAGTACTTGAAAAGTCTGTGTGTGGATCGAGATGGAATTGACCCCTTCGAATTATTAGAGTTGATGTATCGCTATATTTTAATTTAACAAAATTTTAGTCAGAGTAATCCATGAGATGGATTTGAAAGGTTGAAATATAATGCGGATGAAACAATCTCGGTTGACAGTTAACCTGAGACCATCCTAGAGCATCCAAGGTCAAAAGGATGAATTATGCCGTAACCATGTGTATGGGTTTTAAAATATTTTTTTATGATAATTCGACCTATCTAGATATCGAAAATCATTACTAGATGGTGTCTCAATTAGTGCAAAAATTAATTCATGCACTATCTGTTTAATGTTTGAACCAATGGAGTCACGCACATAAGTTAGACAAAGTAGGAAAAAATTGGTCTATATTTATATGTCCAATTTGGAAGTACTAGACCTGATTAAATATATAAGCTAACTTGATTGAGAATTAAGTTATGAATTAAATTGAATTGAAAAGTTGATTATGTCTAGCTAGCACTACACATGAGGTTCAAGTTCAATCTTGGAGATAAACAGTTTCTGATCTATGATTTATGGAGCATATAAGAGATTGAATTTCAGTACTAGTTAATTTCAGATTAGATCTGAACTAATTAAACTTAATTGGATCTAAAATTCAAGTTAGATTGAGTACAAAAGTTCTAAAGAGTTTGAGATTGACAGTCTTTCGAAATTATTTCGAACTAGCTTCAAATTGGATTCGAATTGGATCCATTTTGATGAGATATGAGTATTCTCACTTGTACTAAGATTCTTCTCTCATGTGGGTCAACCAAAACCTGATTTGGTGCTCATTTGGGGCATCCCAAGTGGGTGTGGGAGTGGATGCAAAGTGGATATCATAAGTGATGGCAATTCTATCTCATATAGAAATTTTTCTTTCATGAGTATTGGATCAATTCAAATCAGATTTGAGTTAGGAGTCTTACTCTTATTGGATCATGAGAACCATCTATAAATAGAGAGTCTCTACATATGGATGTATAGCAAACAAATCAAATTGAGAGAAGAGAGAAAGAGAGAGAGATGTGTGAAGAGAGAGGTCCTTCATATTCTCCTACATCTCTCTTTTTGTTGCTGCATCCTCTACTTGGGTGTGGATTCTTTTGGGGCATCTCATCTGTTGGTGTGAGGTGTCACACCAGCACATCTCCTCTCTCATTTGATTGGCTTGCGAAGGTAATTGAATTGGAGTTCATCCTGCTTTCCTGCGGTGTCTAGCGTATATGCGAAGTAGAGGGTCTGAACATCTAGGCCTCCGTAAAGATTTAATCCAGATAAATTGAGATTTGATCTTTGATTCTGCTGTAAATCAGGTAAGGATTTGATCCTTAATCATGTAGAAGAATAGAAAAAAATTTTTAGATGCTATCTGGGGCTTTCAGAGGGAAACTATTCCCTTCCCTTTAGGATTATAATGTTAATTGGTGCTTAACTATAAAAATCATGTCAAGTAACGAAAATCATGACTTTAACATAATTGATGTGGCATAGGTCGCATTTGAATTAATTAATTGGCCATCCAATAAATGTGGTGTATATGCTGGATTAATCTTAGGTTGGGGAGTAGGCTAAGACATGCTGGAGCATAATTGTCACTAGTCTAATGCCATATATCAAATCAAGATTTTAATATATTGCACGAGGCATGGGCAACTTCTAGATTAGTTGGACATACAAAAAATGTGGTGTGCACACTAAGTCAATCTTGGACTAGAGTGTAGCATGATGTTTAGCTTACCATGGCTTAAAGTATGGATATAATTAGTTCAATACCCGAAATAGAATCCTAGATAACAAACTATACTTAATCATAGTTGTGACATAATCAAATTGGATTTTGTATAATTATAAAAGTGGGTAAAGGGGAATATGCAGACTAGTTGGTCATATATGAAATGTAGTGTACTAGCAATGAGGTGAGATATATATGGTTGCTTGCTATAGGCAGAAGCATGGTATATGTGTTTGGCCTGCCATGAGCTAGTTGGAGCATAGTTCTAGCTAGTCTGGTGCTAAAATCAAATGAAGATGCTAAACTATGTGTAATTGAAGAGCATCTAGATTAGTTGACTTATATGAAATATGGTATATAGGATGTTAGCTATGAGTTAAGATGAGGTTGCTTGCCATGGATAAAAACATGGGAAATGTTTTGGCCTACAATGAGCTAGAGTATGGGTGGAACTAGTATAGTACCAAAATGATAATGATATCAGGATCCAAACTTTGATAACCAATTAATGACAAGTAATCTTATTGAATTACTATTGAATTGAATTGTTGATTTAGTGATGTAAGACATGTTTAATAAAAGTATGGTGACCTTATTCAATTACTAGATTGTTGATGCATAAATCTTACTATTTTCCTATCAACTATATACATACATACATATACACATACATACATATACATATATATGTATGTATGTATGTACATATTTATATATGTATATGTATGTATGTACATCCATATATATATATATATATATATATATATATATATATATGTATGTATGTATGTATATGTATATGTATGTAGATATACATACACACACACATATACATATATATATATATATATATATATATATATATATATATATATATATATATATATATATATATATATATATGCACACACACACACATACACACACACACAGATATATGTATGTATATGTATATATATATATGTATATATATATATTTGTGTGTGTGATATGAAAATTCTTACTGGACTGTAAAGCTCACACCCCTTTTTTTTTTTTCTTCTCAGAGTTACAGGATGCTCATGGTTGGCTATGATTTTGATTTGTGGGTGAGCAAATATATAGATAAAGTGTCATGATATCTGACTAGAGGATTGAAAAAATTTTATTTGTAATTATATAAGTTTTACTAATTATTATTGAAATCAGATATTATGAATGTTGAGGTTGTAATGAATTACTTTTGGCCTTGCATATTCTTTAGGACTTGCTCTAAGAAGTGTGCGACCATCACGTATCCGACCCGAGTATTAGGTTCAGGGCATGATAGAATAGTATTAGAGCTTAGGTTATGAATATTTGGAGACTATGATATAAGTGATTAGGATATGATAGAGCAATATCAGAGTTTAGGTTTAAGATCACTAGAGATTATGAAGTGATATCAAAACTTTATGTATGATCAATAGGATGTGATAGAATGATATAAGAGAATATGATTTAAGAGGTATTAAAACTCTGGGATCATAATCAATAGAGTATGATAGATAATATCAGAGCTTAAGGTTATGATCATTAAGAATGTGATAGAATGGTATAAAAATTTAGGTTATGATTACTAGAGAATATGACTTAAGTGGTATTTGATCTTAAGATTATAATTATTCGAGATTGTGACTCTAGTGATATTTGAACTTGAGGCTATGATCATGAGAAATATGATAGACATAAAAGAGAAGTTTCAATATTTGGACTTTGAATCAATAAATACTATGATAAAATTTATATATAAGTGGTATATGATGTCTATAATAGAATTAACGAGTTATATCTTAGATTTTAATTAGTAGGATTGACCTGAGTACGAGAAGTGTCAACCCTAGAATGAAGTGGGAGGTCTTGATATGTTATGTTAGGTATACTCGCTAATTTTGGAATGCTAAACTTATATGGATGAAGATCATGATAACTTTTCTAATTTTGATGATAATTATCCAAATATTATAAATTTTTGAAAGAAAATTATTTAGAATGTGGTCTAAGAAGAAATTTCATCATATGAGAAAGAAATATTTTTGAGCAATGAACCTATAAGAAGAATTTCAAAATTAGATTAAAAAAATAATAATAATCATAATATATACTTAGATTTTATTATGAGAATATGAGATACACATCTTGATAAAATATTAAATTATTTAAAATATCATATTTAGATCTAATTTCTTGATCTTTCAAGTTGCATTTAAATTTCAAGTCAAAAGGTTACTTTTCTAAGTGGATCTAAGTTATTTTGATATTATTGTTAAATTGAATAAAAAAAAGAGAGAAGAAAAAAGTTCAATTTGGAAGTTGTCTAAATAAATTATAAGATAAATCGAAGGTTAACTTCAATTAATTCTAGACATGTTGGATTCGTGAGGAGTGATAAAATTTATGTAATGATTTCAAATATAGAAGTAGATCAAGATCTAATGTACTATACCCAAAGGTAATAAAAATAAAAAAATTTAAAATTTTGCTCTAAGTTTTATATAAAATTTGAATATTGGATCTATCTTTGATTGATCTAACATATAAGGATATTCTTATCTTTTGATAAACCTATATAATTTGGTAAATTAAGATCAGAGTGCACAGCAAAAATATGATGGATTAAATTGATTAGAAATATTAATCTTTTAAATCAAAAAATATTATGGATTATATTAGTTGCAAATAAGGAAGGATTTTATTGATAATGAAAAGATACTACTAATATTTTTTGATCTAATTTGATCATAACTGTGCAATTTTTACCCGTAGGTTATTTCATTACACATAATACTAAGAAATCCTATGTATATCTTCAGATTTATTGTTAATAGCTTGATAGTTCTTTTGTTAGTTCAAATCTAAAATATCTTGACACCGATCTCATTTTTTTGAAATTTAATATTATTACTTACATAGAAGATTGAGGTTTTTTTAAAATGAAAGTCTACCTATTAAATTTGTTAGAAAGTCAAAAGAAAAAAGAAGTCGATGATTGTGAAGAGTGCCTAATACCCGGCCTTTCTTTATTTTCTATCATAGGTAGTTTGAGACAATTATGAATTCTGAATAGAATGTATCGGATAAATAACTATGGTATGTTAATACAAGTTCAAAATATTACTGCTCTTCGAAAAAGTTGAGAAAATAATAAAAAGAGATAAATTTGATATTTTAAATAATTTTTGTTAAACAAGATTATGAGAAATAAATAATATGTAAGACATCATGGGAAATATGAGAATGACATGATGAGTGTATATTTTTAAGTACATATCTCAAATAATATAAATAAATTTTGAGGATGAAATTATTTGAAAGAGGGGAGAATGTAACATCCGGCCCAATTGGGTTCTGAATCAAGCCCAAAAAAAAAAAGAGTGGAACGAAGAAGACTCCCGTTGGGAGTCTTCTTCCACCCGAATCACTGGAGGAGAAGCCGGATCCGAGGGGGATTCGACCTCTCCTCCCCTCTATAAGACCCCCTCTCCCCCTCCTTCAACAACCTAAGATGATCATCGGACTCTCTCTCTTCCCTTTCTCCCTGTTTTCTCCAATTGAGGTCGAGGCCTCCCATACCCATGCTCGTTGGAGATTGGAGCTGGTGACGCTGTTTAAGCATGAGGTAAACCCTTCTCCTCCTTCCTCTCTTCCTTCCTCTCCTTTCCACGGTGCTGTGCACCCTCACCGACAGTCGAGCTCGTTAGAAAATCCATGAAAAACTAAACCTCTGTTTTACTCTGTTTCGACCGGACCCTTTCTTCTCTTTTCCGACCATCGACACTGTCGTTTGCGGCGTCCCACCCCTAGGATAGCACCCTCGTCCCTTTATCCCTCTTTCCTGAGAGGTTTTGACCATCGATGACCGACCAATAATTGAAAAATAAAAGAAAATTGATGGTACCTTATTTTTTCAATTTTTTTTTATTTTTCATCAGCCGAACCTAGCCGTCGGTCACCCCTTACCCCACTACCATCGACCACCGCTATCGGATCTTCGATCGTGCTGCCACTTTCGTCGGAGTCGAGCCATCAAGCCCCCTTTGGTCCTCCCCCTGTTCGGCTAAGGAAGAGGAAGAAAGAAGAAAACGAGAAAAGAAAGAAGAAGAAGAAGAAAAGAAAAAGAAAAAGAGAAAAAGAAAAAAAATAAAGAATGAGAGAATTTTCTCTCTCCTCTCTCTACTTTTTCTCTTCAATTTCTCTCTCTAGATTCTCTCTCTATTTTCTCTCTCTAGATCTTTTCTCTCTCTTAATGGATTTTATCTTTCTAGGGTCATTTTCTCTCTCTGATTATATCACGGATCCTAAGATAAACTTGAGATGAAAATATGATGACCTGAGATTGCTTCAAAATTCGTACAGTAGTTGGATCCCAATCCGATCCTTATTCAAAATTTATAACATCGATCATGGTTAATCCATATTAAGTCACCATAATATGATCTCTGATGATCTCGATCATGATTGCCTCATCTGAAGGATATGAAGATTCTCTCTCCATTTTCTTTCTCTTAATGGATTTTCTCTTTCTAAAAATTTTGTGGATCAATGGAGGATCTAGATACTTAGACAAATCCTAATTTTGGTTAATCCTAAGAGAGGTCCTGGATTTGTATTATCAGGATCGATTATCGATAATTTCTTCATATATGATTTTTATATTTGATCAGGATCATAAAGAGATATGATTGTCTGCATAAAATATTGAGTAGAATATCTTATTTGCGAAATTCATAAATCAAGAAGAACATTAATTTTTGTGCTTAGATCAGTCATTGATAAAGGTAAGAATCTTTGTACATGATCACCGTTATATATGCTATTTTGTCGTTGGTATTGTATCGTTGGTTTTGCATTGTTGAATTCGTGATCGATGATTTTGCTATATTGAGACACAATTATTGCTTATATGATTTTTGAGCATGAGTATGTTATGTCAATATATATGTATCAGTGATTGATGGTATGATTATATGGATATGATATATTTATTTTGATCACATCGCAAATTGAAATTGATTAAAGAAGTCAAAATATTATAATTCCATGAAAATAAAAAGAAAGAGAGATATGGTATGGACTAGCCTTATCATGTGGAACAGTCTGTCAGGAGCTTATGCTTGGGACAGCTAGCCAGAAGCTTATGCCTAGGATATCCCACCAGGAGCTTATGCTTGAGACAGCCTCCACAGGCTTACGTGTGGAAGAATTTGATCCGAGAAAGATTATGGACATTTTGATCCGAGAAAGATCATGAATATTTCGATCTGAAGAAGATCATAAAAATCGATGCGATAAAGATCATCGCATGATCCTGATTAGTCCAAAGCTGAAAAGGATAAAAGGTTATCAAACCAAAGATGTGAAAAGATGAAATAGATATTAAGATCATGTGATAATGAAAAGAGAAAGGAAAGATCAGACATGAAATAATTGTTGAATAAAATTATTTCACCCATTAACATATGATGATGCATCTCTTTTGACAAGACAGATAAATTATAGATGATTGCATTATTCTAGATATTGAATATGGTATTTAATATTTTATTTTTTATCTTTATTTTTAGATTATTTTATTATATTGATGTGATATGAAAATTCTTACTAGACTATAAAGCTCACATCCCTTCATTTTTTTTCTTCTCAGAGTTACAGGATGATCATGGTTGGCTATGGTTTTCATTTGCGGGTGAGCAGATGTATAGATAGAGTATCATTATATCTAACCAGAAGATTAAAAAAATTTTATTTATAATTATATAAGTTTTACTGATTATTATTAAAATCAGATATTATGGATGTTGAGGTTGTAATAAATTACTTTTGGCCTTGCATAGGCTTGCTCTAAAGAGTGTGCGGCCATCACTTATCTGATCCAAGTGGTGGGTTCGGGGCATGATAGTGGTAGATGAGGATGAGGAAACATGATAAGGTGGCTTTTTTTTAAGAGCAGTTATGAGGCCTAATATGATTAACCAGATCCATGCTATTCGTGCCTTTTAAGGAATCCATGACCATTGAATTTTTTGGGTTTTAAGGGTCAAAGCTTCCTTGGCACCCATGATGAACAAGATAGGATTACAAGAAATTTTTGATTGAGGAGGGTTTAAACAGAGCTGCAAATAGAGTTTATAGTATTTTAGAAATCTTAAAGTTTACAGAAACTCGTAAGCATATTCACATAAATCCGCAAGTGGATGCTAATAATTGGCCTTTATAATAGATGATAATATAATAATTCAATATTTCTAATGAATTAAATTACTAAAAATAGAACTATAAATAAAAGCTACAGCCTATTAGGGCTCTCTGGTTTAAAAATAGAAGTCAGAAATTGAAAAAAAAATACTCTTTGTCTACAACTATTATACAAAGTAACAGAAGTGATAGATTAATTCAGATAAGAATAATTTATCAATATTTAAGAAATCCAATCAAACTAAAATACTAAAACTTTATATCTGAATGATGAAAGTTGGAACAAAATGAAATCGGGACGTAGAGATTGTTAAAATATTTGCCTTAGAATGTTATTAAACAGAGTTTTTCTGCTAATAGTATTCTACTGAAGATAGGATGGATTTAAATAAAAAAATTTAATAAACTTTAAGGTTATCTAAACTATGCGATAAGGATAAGAAAAGAAATTAAACTTACTAAGAACTTGGTTGGATTGGCTTATTAATGTATAAATCAAAAGAAGAAGAAAAATGCCAAAAGCATGTGATCACCGTCCTAAAGCAAATTTTTGATCCTCATGCCAGTGTTTATCGAGAATTTTACCTCAGGATATGATCGGGATTCCCCCTCTTAGAGCATAATTGTAGAGAGAGTTGACAGTCCTTCTCTAATACTTAGCAACAAAATTAGAAATAAAAATAGAGAGAGTGATGGAAAAAAGAGAAAGAGAGTTCTCAGAACACTGGACTCTTAGAGACAAAACAGAAAAGATCACTAATTTTCCTTTTTCAGATACCTTATAGGCTAGGACTCATGGTCGACCGCAAGCAGATGCCTACAGAAGACTGCCTAACCGACAGATCCAAAGGAAGAGCCGATCAAGAAAAACTAGGATATTTGGGATAAATGGTCATATGACCATTTGACTACAAAGAGAAGCAAAGCGACTGATCAGAGAAATATGTTAAGAAATAAGATAAAATAAAGAAATAATATAAAATATGATAAGGAAAATAAAAAAAGTTTGCTATCATCACGCCCAAAACTCCAACAGAGGAAAGGTTGTGAACTCACAAAGCACACCTCAAAGATGGGCAGTGGGCATTTCCTAGAAGAAGGCTTTAGCAAGGCAACCTTCTTCTAAAACAAATAGATGGTTGACAAATCCAACAATTTTATAGGTCCTTCATGTATTGCCATTTTTGCTACATGATCCAACTACTATAATGTGCATATTGGAGACAATGGTTATTGGGGAAATTACTTCTACCATGGGGCTCCCGGTAGACATCCCAATTATCGATAGAAGGCCTTAAGTTTTTGTTTCTCTTTGTTGGAAAAAAAATAATTGTGAAAAAATTATGGTGCTCCAAGCCCAGCACCTGGGTCCGTCCCTAGCCACATTAGCTTCATTGGAGCCTTGCGGCAACAGGCCCAAAAGAGGAATAAAAACTACTAAAAATTATACTTGTGACTATAAATTTCAGTATTGACTATAAATTCTATATAAAACTCAAATATTAGGAATTCATAATTGTTTAATGGGAAATGTGATGAGACATTATTAAAAATCATCACTATAGCATTTACAAAATTTTATGGGTGAAGGATATTTTAATCAAGTTAATCATATTTTTGGTAGGAAAAATAATTATAATAGGCAAGTATTGTTTCTCTAAAATTCATATGGCTATCTCTTCCATTTTGATTGTGTTTCTAATGGAAAGACATCTAAATTTTAATTATTTAAGGGTGGAAAAAGAAAATTAATAATTGATGGTCTATTAATGTGATGATTGGCTAAGCTCGTTCAATTAATTCACGAAAGGAGAACCCATAGCATCTAATTAAAGTGAGTTACACTTTGATATATAAATGGCAATGAAGAAGAATAAATTTTGCTTTATATACTGGATGGTTTTATTCTTATTTTCATTGAGAAGGGTTTGAAAGAAGGGGGCCATGAAGATGCATATTGGCATAAGTTGCAGCTTGGTGACTCTGTTGCTAGTGATGATCTGGTTATCATGCAACATGTCGAGGGTGTGGGCTACAACACAGCAATTGGAGGTGTGGCGACAACAAAAGCGATTGAATAAGCCTGCCATCAAAAGTATCAAGGTTTGCCATTCCACTATTCTTTCATTTGTCTTTTATGATTTTTTGTTTTTTTGGATAAGAAAATATATTTTGTTCATTATGAGAAAGTTTTATGTAAATTTCCTAAATTCTTTTCCAATAAAAATCAATTTTACAAAGCATTTTGTGCTTATTTTTTAAAGAAGAACCTTAATTTGGTCAGAAACTTTTAGATTATTTAATTTATCATCAATTTTTAATAGGAATTTTGATCTTTCCCATGCTTACGCTTTTCTTCGGTTGGTCTAGTCTCAGCTTTCATTGGTTTGGAGAATTTATTCGCATGTCATCCCTGCTTAGCAAAACCCCTTTCAAGAATTGTTATTGCACTTTTTTTTTCGACAAAAATATGAAGATTAATCCTATCCATCCCACGCTAGTGGATGAAATTTATCTTAATAATTTTTTGATGGTTATCTATTTATCATTTTTAAAATATGGAAATTATTTTCTAAAATATGGATGTCTTCCTCTAAACATTCTCCCTGCTCCTGATCCCCAACTTCCTAGAATCGGTCCTCATTATTTCCTTCACTATGGCCCTAATCCCTAATGCACCCATATGCTGCCGGCTTCCTTCCGAGTGCTTGCCCATCGCAGCTTCCCCTCCTTTCCATCCACTCCTTGATCCATCGGTACCCGGGGGAAATTTGGATCACTCTTTGCACAATGAATGGTGAAAAAATAAAAACATATTGTGCGATACATTTTAAGAAGCATGGTAGCAAAACTCATTTCTGTAAAATGCTCGCATGATGATTTCTCAACTTCTGATGTTTTAAAGTTAAAACTAGGAATTTTATTGTCCCCTAAAAAAAAATAAAAAATAAAAACCAGGAATTTTATTGTGTTTCTTTTAAAAGATTTTGTTATTTTCCATTTACTCGTAGTAGTGCCATCTAATTTATAGTGTATAAATGGTTCCTCTATGCTTGCTTGGGCATTAATAATTCTTGAGCTATGCTTCTTTCCCAAGTCATTAGCATTTTATTCTGTCACTTTTTGAAAAATAAAAGTTTTAACTTTTGCCGTTCGTTCAGATTACAATCCCTTCTAGTTTCTCCCATAATCTTCTACTTCTATCCTACTAATTTTTGGCATTTTTCATTGTAATGCTTCTTAATTTGTGGTTTCGTTTGTTCTCATGTTTGTTTCCTTGAAAAGAGCCCGGATGGAGATATCATAGACTGTGTCCATATCTCTCATCAACCAGCCTTTGATCATCCTTTACTCAAAAACCACACTATCCAGGTGTGCTGTCTTCCACCCTTCAATTTCTCTCTCTCAAATTTTTCCCATTTGACTTTATGTTTACACCTGGTGGTCTCTTTGTACACTTTGTCTCCACCTTGTGCAAAATCTTCAGATGAGGCCAAGTTTCTACCCATTAGGCCTGTACGATGAGAACAAGGTGGCGTCAAAGATGGAACCTAGCTCCGTACCTCAGCTTTGGCATCAAAATGGGAGGTGCCCAGAGGACACCATCCCTATTAGGAGGACCAAGAAGGATGATGTGGTGAGGGCTGCCTCTGCCGAAAGATATGGAAAGAAAAGGCACAAGACAATCCCAAATCCCACTTCTGCACACCCTAATCGGGATGACGTTGGATATGAGGTATATAGTTCTGAAAATATATGAAAATGAGTAGAGTTGGAATAAAGTATCTCTTGCCTTGCCGTTTCCTTCACCTGCTCCTTGGCCTTTCTCATTTGTGCTCGTTGATGGATTTTCCTGAGTAGCATGCGCTTCTTTTTGTCACGAGAGATAAGTACTATGGAGCAAAGGGAACCATAAATGTGTGGAACCCGACCATCCAAGAGCAGGATGAGTACAGTGCATCTCAGCTCTGGGTTCGTGGGGGTCCTCCAGAATCACTCAATACCATCGAAGCTGGTTGGCATGTATGTGATTGCTTCAATTTCAAATATTTTAAAATTAGTTTTAGTTTTGTGAAATTCTGAAAGTCCTCTCTTCATGCATTAATTAACTTCAGCTGGTTACTCTTTGGTGTGGAAAAAAAAAAAAGGTTAATCCAAGTGTGTATGGAGATGATAGAACAAGACTATTTACTTTCTGGACTGTAAGTTAACATTCCTTCATTTTCCCTTGTTCTCTGTGTTGTTTCTCCTAGTTTCTATTCCTTTTTTTTTTTTTCTTTTTTTGGTAGGAGTTCTTCTATTCTTTTCTGGCTAAGTATATGAAAGAGGAGGTGCCACAGAAATTCCTAATTTCGGTAGATGACTAAAGGCAAAAATTTTAAAAATTGGGTGGCTTCTAATATTTTGCTGTGAAATTTTAGGCTGATAATTATGCATCAATAGGCTGCTACAATCTGCGCTGTCCAGGGTTCGTTCAAGTCAACAAGGAAATTGCGTTGGGTGCTACCATCTACCCAATTTCCAGCTATGATGGACCCCAGTATGAAATCACTATACTTATCTGGCAGGTAAAAACAAAGATTCATGCGATTTTTTATTTCTCGTCCTAACTTGCAGTCTCTCGGCGTAGCAAAACTACAATAGTAATATTTAATAATTTTTCATGTTTGATCTATAAATACTAAAAACCATTCATATGGCTTTCATTTTTTGAGCAGGATCCATATTCGGCGAATTGGTGGTTGCAGTATGGGAATCGATCTGCATTGGGCTACTGGCCTTCATCCTTATTCCCTCATTTACGTGACGGTGCCTCAGGGATACTATGGGGAGGGGAGATTCTGAACTTAAATGTAAGTGGTCAACACACCTCCACCGAGATGGGCAGTGGCCATTTCGCAGGAGGTAAGTTTCGCAGGGCGAGCTTCTTCAAGAACATTCGAATAGTTGATCACTCCAATAAATATCAAACTCCTCGAGGCGATCAGATATTGATGCCGCAAAAGTTGTGCTATGATCTGGAGTGGGACGGCGGTGATAGTTTCTACTACGGGGGCCCTGGTTTCAATCGCGAGTGTCCATAGAAGTTATTAGTTCTTTGTATCTCCTTCTTGTTGGGAGAAAAACAACTATGGAAAAATAATTGTGAACAAGCGATGCCCAACGAGAGTAAATATTTTTCTTTTATACAATCAAGTAAACTATCAAAATCATCAAGCACTAACAATCAAGAAACCCAATCAATAATCAATATGAAAATAATTTAATAGCCCACGAGAGAGAGAGAGAGAGAGAGAGAGAGAGAGAATTTTGATATGGGAAACCCTCAACATGGAGGATGATAACCACTGGATCTGGTTCAGGCAAGACTCCCACTAGTTTGAAAATAATGGAATGACAGAGTATTTCTTCTAAAGCAGATCACCACATATCAATATCATCGCATATGGGTGAAATTTCAATAAAGTAATAAGAAAATCTCATCAAATAGGTATGCTAAATCCAATTTAACAAGAGGCAAAATCAATGAGTCAAACTATCAAAGTTGAAGAAAATTAGCAAGGTTTCACCACCTAAAACTTGAGTTAAATCGGAATTAAAATAATTATCATTTGATCTTCCTACAAATTCTTTGACCGAAGAGGATTATTAAACTCAATATCGACTCCTTTAACCACTATGGATTAGAATAGACACAATCCAAGAGCGAGATCGCATCGAGAAGCACATATGTCAAACTTTCTTTTTCTTGGACATTTGGTTATAACTTGGACATGTGATGCTCGACTGAGATGATCTCTTTCTTTTTCTTTAAATGGATAGCTTTTTAGAATGGGTGATCAAGCCCAATTTTATCATTTGCTATTCAAAATGGGTTGATGGAATAGAACATTTCCTTTTTGGGGTAGATTTTGATTGGACATACGTATCTACGAATCTTGAAAATTTATGTGGATAAACTGAAAGTAGAGTCAATATAAAAGTAGAGATCTATGTATTATAGAATTTTAGCTTTTTTAGTTTATTTCAATTAGTCGTGTATAAATTTTGGAATTGAGTGTTGTTTGAACTAGAAAAGTAACTCAACTTGGATTGTGTGAGAGCAAATCTCACTAGTATAAACAAAGGCTACATACCTCATTCAAGGGGTTTTACCAAGTCCACTATCTTTCTAGACATTTCAAGCTTTCCCTAGATAATGATTTGTAATCATATTTGACACATTCTTACTTGTATGAATTTTCTCAAGATATGACATCTTGATCTCCAAAGCTTCTTGAAGTCAATAATGCTGCACTTCAATATGCTTTGACTTAAAACCAAAAAGGTTAGATTCTTGCTAAGATGTATAGCACTTTGACTATTATAATGAGCCATATATTCTACTTGCTTCAAGCTTAATTCTTATAGGAAATTTCTCCATAATATTTCTTTATAGGCTTTGTTCACCGCAATATCATAATGAATAAAACCACCAGCTTATCCACTTCGAAATGTGACTTGTCTTAAATTTTTAAAAATCAAGTTTGAGTGGTTGTTTTTAAATTTGTAGTAAGCTTGGTATCATCATGATGGATGGCTATTTTGGAGTTTGTGAGTTTCAGGAAGAAAAGGCTTTCTATATTTTTAGATTGATAATTTTTTATGATGAAAATATAATGATCATAGTCAAAAATATCATCAAATTGAATAAAACCTCTTATACTCTGAGGATATTTTCAAGAAGAAAGCTAACCACAAATTAATGCATGTGGTGAAATTGTAGTGCCCATATTTTGCTTTATGTAGATTCCCAATTTTATTTACCATAATAAAATGCAATGATAAGTTTTATATCCTCTATCTGCAATGATGCCATGTTAGCATCTATATACCCATCTAACATGGATTTACCATCACCAAAATATAAACCCTAAAAATACCTTTGAGACACCTGAGGACCCATTTCATAGCTTACTTGCAAGGGACATGTCCCTTACCTGGCTCTAGAGCTTGTGCTGACCCAAAAAGGTGCAACAAGAATTTTAAAGCAAAAATAGAAAAAGAAAAAAAAATGAAAACAAAGATGAGGACTCCCAATGGGAGTTTGCTTCATTTCCTCAATTCTATCAGAATATGGACTTCGAAGGACCATCAAGCTCAGACAACCAGTCTATAAAACCCCAATCCTCCCCATCCTACTCTTGATCTCTGATCAATTGTCGGTGAGACCTATTTGATTTCTTTTGGCTTCTGTCGAGTGTTTGATGGTAAGTCTCCATGGATTTCTTATTGAAGATGAGTTAAAGACTTATAAATTCTATTCCCCTCATTTTCTTAATCCCAAGTCCATCATTGCCAACCTAGATAGGTCGGCGAATCACCAAATTTTTGGTGGAAAAGGGCCTCGATCTCCTATCTCTACTTTCTTTTCTACTATCAAATTGGGCATCATCCCCCAATGTGGCCATGAGTGGGTCGCCATGGATTGTTGCCCTGGCCATTGTCATCAAGGGATTGCTGCTATATATGGATCATTATATGGTAGGTCACCAGTCTTATCCTTTGGGAAGGAGACAAGAACTTTTTCTATTTTAAGGGAGAAGA
>NC_025998.2:131357369-131386772 GCF_000442705.2 Elaeis guineensis
AAAGGACTTTAAGAAAAAGCTCCATTTTAGAGCTTTTTTCCAGTAGACCTTTTCAACATGTTGGCAAAGTCATTTCTAATTTTTTTTTCAAACACTACTATATCATCCAAAATGCTTTTGGAGGGCTAAAAAGTTTTTTCTAGCCCTCCAAACGTTTTGCCAAATAGGGCTTGAGTCTATCTAAGGATTTATCAAGGTTGAGGGGATGAAAAATTCGGAGGGGGAGGCGACTATTGTGGGAGGCTGAGGCAAAAGGTGTAGGAGATGGGAGGGGATGTGGCATTGTGGGAGCCAAGGCCAAGAATCCAAATCTATGGAATTGAGCACAATATTATAAATCCAATTACAAATATCTTGATTAGCTTGTGGTTAGTCTAAATAGGCCCATCGTGCACAACTATCATATGCTGGTTGGTTTTGATATTATTTGTAATATTCCAAGTTCTTATCCAAAAGATTAGCCAAAAGATATTATTTGGGCTCCTTACTAGTTTTGTATATGTAACTAAGATCTATTAAATGTATACTGTTGTGGATCTAAACACATGCTCATGTGGTCCTCATATGCTTCCTTTGCTTAAACTCAACATTCTTGCTGGACTAAGGATCTAAATCCAATGAAATCTAATCACTAGTACCAAGAGTCTAATCACATGCACCATGACTAGCCTATGACCAACTTATGAGGTCCTAGTGTTGTAGTATCCCCTGGTCACCAAACAGTTGCATGCGGAATAAGCTAATCAAAAGAGATGTAAACATACTTTTGTGCATTTTTTATAAAAAAATTAAAGAAAATTATCTCGGGTTCATTGGGGCATCCCATTCCTATCCTAGGCTCACATTTCATGACAGTTCTCTTGCTATATGGTTGAATAGCAAAGCACGTCCTTCTGGATTCTCAGTTTGTTTTCATCTACACATGCAAACGATCAATGCATGCAAAGAAAGTTTCCGATCCCATTCCTTTCTTTGCTCCCTCACCTTTCTCATTTGTGTTTGTTGGTGGGTCTTTTTGAGTAGCTTGACACCCAAAGGTCCAACTGTGCCATGCCTATTTTGTTCAGATACTATGGAACTTGATCACATGCCACTTCTTCTTAATAAGCTTCGATTTTGCTACCTAATTAATAGCAAAAACTAGCAGTGCTATCACAGTTTTAAATCACATCAAGATTTAGGTTATCAAATTTTTAAACAACAAATAAGTGTCCAACACACCATAGCCAACGTACATATCATGCCCCTTTATGCTCATCCTATACTGTTAATGTGGCTTGAATTTTGGATATTTTTTATGGGCTCGAACTATGACCCAATCTGAAAATCCCACATTGCGACCTGAATGAAATTTTTTGGGAGGTCTATGGTAGTAGTGGAGGGCCCATGCCCGAAGCCCACCACTGATCTCATTGGGGGGTGCGGGGGGTAACGCCCCTTACGATACGGACCAGTATAAATATTGTACTTTTTGCCAATCTCGGTAGTTTTGTAAGAGAGGTTTGGGAATTCAAATTGCGGCTAGGGTTTGGAGAGTTCTGAGTGATTGTATCTCTTTTTTCATCATAGTAAAATTTTTCTCTCGTGTCTTGCCCGTGGACGTAGGCTTTTCAGCCAAACCACGTAAATCCTATGTTTGTTGTTCTTCTCTTCTCTATTTTATGTGATTGTACGAATCTGTGTGTGCCCTATTTTTATACTTGCTATAACATATACCTAGTCCTACAAATCATAAGCCTAAGCTTTCTGAACAACCTCTTCATACTGTGCATTGAAGCTGGTTGTTACGTATGTTATTGTTTCAATTTTTAATAAATAGAAAATAGTTTTAATTTTGTGAAATTATGAAAATAGTCTCTTCATGCATTAACTTTAATTGATTACTCTTTGGTGTGGAAAAATTTTAATTAGGTATTACCAATTCTGTATGGAAATAATAATACAAGAATATTTGCTTACTGCACTGTAAGATAATATTACTTGGTTTTCCATTGTCCTCTCTGTGTTCTTTCTACTAGTCTCTACGTTCCTACTTTCTTCTAACTTGTTTACTACGAGTTCTTTAATTTTTAAATTTATCTTGTAAAATATAAGGGAATTGGACTATTCTTTTTTCTTTTAATTTTTCTAGTATTTTCTAGTCATTTATATGAAAGAGATGAGATGCCATGGACATGCTTTATTTTAATAGACCACATGGCAAAACTTATAAAAAGTGGATGGTTTCTAATAATTTTCAGTGAGGATTTCAGTGTGATAATTATAATGCAACAGGCTGCCTCAACTTACTTTGCTCTGGATTCATTCAAATCAATATGGAGATAGCATTGGGTTCCACCCTTAACCCCATTTGTAGCTAAGGTGGTTTCCAATATGGTATTACCATAATTGTGTGGAAGGTAAAAGCAAAAATTCACATGACTTCTATTTCTTGTTTCCGCTGTAAGATGGTTCCCAATATAAGGTGGTTTCAGTTTTTTTGGCCAGGATCCAAAATGAGGAATTGGTGGATGCAATGTAGAAATTGGTCCTCGATGGGCTACTAGACTTCTCTATTCTATTATTTGTCAGAAAATGCATCCCTGATAGAATGAGGAGGATGTTATTAAATAGAGTCCTTTTGCTAACAGTATTCTACTAAAGATAGGATGGATTTAAATAAAAAAATTTGATAAACTTTAATGTTATCTAAACTATGCAATAAGGATAATAAAAAAAATTAAACTTACTTAGAGTCTAGTTGGATTGGCTCGTTAATGTGTGAAGCAGAAGAAGAAAAAAACTTCGAAAGCGTGTGATCACTATCCTAAGGAAAATTTCCAACCGTTGTGCCAGTGTTTATGTATCGAAAATTCTACCCTAAGATACGACTGGAATACTCTCTCTCAAAGCACAATCGTAGAGAGGATTAAAAATTCTTCTCTAATACTCAGCAATAAAATTAGAAACAGAAACAGAGAGAGAGAGAGCAATGAAAAAAAGAGAGAGAGTTCTCAGAACACTAGACTTTCGAAGATAGAATAAAAAGATCGCTAATTCTCTTTTTTCAGATATCCCACAGGTTAAGACTCATGGTCTTTTATAGACCGTGAGCAGATATCTATGAAGGTTGTTCGATCGTTGGATCTGAAAAAAGGTGACCGATCAAAGAAAAGTACGATATCTAGGATAAATAATCATATGACTGTTTGATCGCTAGGAGAAGTGAGGCGACCGATCAGAGAAATATATTAAGAAATAAGATAAAATATAAAATATAAAATAGAATAAAAAAAATAAAAAAAGTTTGCTATCATCGTGCATGCACCATGCCACGCTGCACCGTGACTCGCACGTGCGATTTGAGCCAGGCCGAGCCGTGTGCATGTGAAATAGAAAATACACATCCCTCCAAGGCCCCCCAAGCAAAGGAGGAGAAGGAAAGATGGTTTAAAAGCATCTAAGATAAATTGTCCCTTTTCAATATGGGACTAAACTTAAGAGAAGGCCTTTAGGTCCTATGGAGGGAAGAAAAATTTTGAATTATTTTTCTCCAAAACTCTAACGGTCCCTCTTAAAACTCAAAATTTTGAAAATAAATAATACTGATTATTTAATATCAAAATAAATAAAATTTTATCGCTAAGTATTTAAACTATGCAATGGGTGAAATGTTTTAACATCACTTAGTGTAGATAGTTTCCATCTGAAGGAATCGAAGTGAACCAGATCTTGAACTACGTTTCTTTAACCCAAACTTTAACTACCACACATATAGTATAGAAGGATCTATCACGGGATTGCACATTAATGGCCATGCACAAGCATCTTATAATTCATGAGAGCACCTAGGTTTTGTCCATGTCCCCTAGCCGCAGCCGTATACGGAAGCTCTCATATAGGTAAGCTCTCTAGGGATGTGTGTAGAGTCACATTTCGAGAAGAATATCTCTTGAAAACTCATTCAAAGCTATACTCTTCCTCAACATCTATATAGGAGCACTGATCACTATAAAAATGGGGTGGAGTGAAGACTCCTATATATATATAAATATGTGCTCCCTGGCCAGTCGATCAGCTTGTTATTACTACATGAACTTCCTTCAAGGGGTCTCTTATCATAGAGGTTGGATTTTCACTATTGGAAGGCCAATTATAGGCTATGTCCCTGTTAGATTTGTGCCCTAAAAGCCAATTGTTGACTGACATATTATGTAATTCTAGGGCCTAAACTTATACTTGTAATCTTTTTATTATCAATAAATAATTTTTTTATTCTAATCATGTATATGTATCCATGATTTATCCTAAAAATTAATAAAGATAATTTTTGTATATTCTTAAAGAGTTAAGAATTTGAAACATATATTAATTAGTGGTTAATTTTTAAATACTTTCGATCAACGGATCGTCACAGAGGATAGTGATCAATCCATTTGAGATCGGTGCACAGTTTACCTCCTTTGTGAGCAGATGAGTCTCGGATCTGCGATGTAGAGACACTGGGATGAAGGTGTGGGTGGTTGTTAGAGAATAACTTGTACTGAGAATGACCAACATGAGAATCAAGTGGATGTCTACTCATTCATCAGTGGTCTTTTCGATGCTGTAGTGATGTGAGTGGTCCTTTGACTTGCGGTGTCATTGGCTATTCACAGTGAAACTACTGGGTTTGACTGCATATTCTCTTGGTCCCTAGCCATTTGGGTCCTTGCTGTATATGTTGGTTTTAGTAGGTTTAGGTTCGCTGTTTGGAGTAGAATACATCTAGATGGAATCTATCGATCTTGATAGAAAAGAAGAAGTTCTATGTGATTTACAAGACTGAGTTTAGAAAGTCTTTGGCCAAAGCAAGTGTGAATAAAGAAAAAGAGTTTACACGGGATTCACAAATAAACTCAAGTCGAGCTAATCTAGCATATGACTAATGATGGGATCTGATGAGCTTTTCATGACCTCCGTCAGATCGAGACTCATGATAGAAAGATTGAATCATACGATAATTACACCTAGAAGTTTGTACTTTCATTCTACTGGATTGTCACTACATACTGCTAGATATCACTGGTGGATTATGAGACTCATCAGGCATCATCTTGATGATCGATGGCCCTCAAAGGATCGAATTAAAAATATTTCAATCCATCAAAAAGAGTTTCGATAATATTGTGATCTCCATCACAATATATCTCACTATCAGATAGAATAAAATCTATGGGGTCACATATTAAGAGATTTAATCTTGAATTTGCCAATTGGACAGTTTCAATTGGGTTAGGGTTTATTGAAATTCTATTAGGTTTATGAGAACTATGCTAGCACATGGTTAGACCTAATTCTTCTCGAAACTTCGATTCGATCAAGTCAATAGCCTTGAACCTAACCTAAAATCATTTGGATTTAGTTGGGCTCTTAATTGTGAACCCAAAAAGATTTGATTAAGTCAATTAGTTGGCATAATTATCCTAACATTATCTCTTCTTTATCTCCTGATTATCTCTAAGTGTGCATGTGGAATAGATGGAAGATTGGGTGATGCATCCTTTTCTTTTTGGAAATTTTTGGGTGCCAAATCCTTGAGGTGCCCACCCCCTCTTATATGTCATGGCATGGAGAAGAGAGAGTACGGTCCATGCCCCATCTCTTATGGCTAGAGATTCTTTTGTGGGGTACCAACTCTTGGTGCCCCAACTACCTGACAATTATTCTTTGATGCCTCTTGTACATGCTTTAAGGGGCTGATTAATTATCTTTTATATCTGATTTTATTTGACATAAATTAGATTTAAAAGGTAGAGGATTCTTATGAGATAAGGATCTATCTTTTTAAGATGATTAGGTTCCTCTTTTGTGTCAGGACAGTGTCTATTTAAAGGGAGGACTCTAGGGTTTCTAAAGTGATTGAATTTTTTATCAAGAAAAATTCTCTCTCCCTTCTCCATGCCTCCTCTCCTCCCTCTCTTCTTGTCCATGCCCAAAGGTTGGGTACTTCTCTTCCACATGCCCAAAAGTTATCTTGGTGACTTAGAGATCGTAGATCAAGAAGAAGAAGAAGAAGACTGCAGATCAAGGAGTTGATCTCGCAGTTAAGATCAAAGGAGTTGATCCAAGTCTTTAAGGTCAAGGTTCTTCTTGAGAAGAAAAATCTTCTACGAGAAGAAAGAGATTCGAGATAGATTTCGATTGATATTCGTAGAGGTCGGATACGTGTGTGGCTCAATCTTCTACAAATTCGAGATCATCAGAAGCAATAAATATCTACCCGCATCAAGGTAATGAGATCTGATTTCATAATTTTTTTTAAATTTCAGATCGATGATATGTGCTTTCTCCTAAGCTTGGATAGGTTTAGATCTGATCTTATGTATGTGAGGTTAAAAGGTTTAATCCATTTTATTTTCGTTACCTATTTTTTTAAAGTTTTGAAATCTATACATACTGCCTATCCGGATTTCTAACAGTGGTATCAGAGCCACAGATTTTGAAAATACATATGATCTAATTTTTAGATTAGATCTGAAAGTTTTAATGATTTAAAATTAATTTTATGCTGATATAAGGTTGTCCTGATATAGGATTTACTCCCTATATTACAAAGATTGTCCTAGCACAAGATTAATCGATTTTGAAAACTATTTTTTAAATAATTAAATCAAATCTTTTAGATCTAAAAATTAACATATGTGATATATTTAATTTATATTTAGATCTGAAATTAGAATGATTAAAAGTTCATATCAAACTGATATAAGGTTGTCCTGATATAGGGTTTACCCCCTATATTGTAAAGGTTGTCCTAGTTTGATGTGAATCAATTTTTGAAAAGATCTTTTCAAAATATTTTGATCATTATTTTAGATCTAATTTTATACATATTTAATATATGTAAATTTAGTTTTAGATCTAAAATTAATGTATATATAATGTATATTTGATTTAGATCTGAAACTACATATATTGGATGTATGAAACTAAGTTTAGGTCTGAAGCAGTTTCAAAATCATAAGCCATTAATTGCATACAATGAAACATAATATAAAAATTATTTTTCGATCTGAAATTATGTTGTTGCAGGTGGGTATGGGTTGAACAAATTAGGTCTAAGTGATCAAACTACAATTAATGTCTAATTGATTAGACAGGCTAGAACCCATTTTTTATTTTGAGCAGTCAATTGAACCCAATCGATGGATGATTAGGATTAGATCAAAGGAACTTAAAGTCGACTTTAGTTGTAGTTGGTCGCATCGATTCATATTTTGATGTGAGTTGATTGACTTAAGACTGAATTTGGCTCAATAGTTTGGGCCCATTTCAATAAGTTAATCTAATCAATTTTAATCGACCAATTTGATGTCTAAGGTAAGTATTTAGATGGTGTTTATTTAATTGATTCCATTATCTGACCTGATCAATTTTGATTGGTATCTAAGAAAAGCAATGGAGGGACTCCCATGCATCTTAACTTATCTGGCCATCTTGGGAGATTCAGTTTCGTGTTAGGTTACTTATTGACTCGAGTTCACCCATGCCAACTAGGTTGGTTAGATATAATGATGTGCTAACCTAATTTAATTAGTCAGATGTCAGATCTGCTAATTTAGAAGAGACCTAAACCCAAATCTCTTCATTAAATATTAAGTTTAAAGGTCTTCCATCGTTGTAGAGATGCGGGTGCCTTCCTGGTGTTGATCGTTCTCG
This sequence comes from Elaeis guineensis, assembly GCF_000442705.2. Lineage (NCBI taxonomy): Eukaryota > Viridiplantae > Streptophyta > Magnoliopsida > Arecales > Arecaceae > Elaeis > Elaeis guineensis. The sequence continues at coordinate 131,365,050 of NC_025998.2, forward strand.
ACTGATTACAGTGATTCGATTGCATTAGAAAGGTATAATCACTCTATTGACATATGATGTCTTGGGATAGAGATGGGGTTAGGTCTAATAATTGTTAGGTGAGGATCCCAATGATGGCTTTTTGTCCGTTGGTAAACAATGGGTCTGACTTAACTAAGGAATATGTCAATAATTGTTAGGTGAGACTATAGGACTTAGAGATCAAGCCCACTGTATCTTGCTTAGTGAAGCAATGAACAAAGTATTATCCACTCATTGGTCTATGCTCACCAATAACTATTAGGTGAGGTGTATATAGATTAATGGGACTATAGTATCCACTTAAAATCGATCACATATAAGTTTTCATTTCTTTACCCGAAGAGTGTGGGAGATTTGAAGAAATAGTGGGAGCCTTTGTTTATTTTTAAAAATTTCTAGAACAAATATTTTTATAAGTACAAAGTCTAACTAGAATCTGTTCTCTTTGCAGATAACCATATCGAGTTCAAACCCCTTAGCCTGAATCCTCGATACAAATAGGTTGACCGACACCAATTTCAAGTGACTGGCTCTAGAATTTGAGAATTATTCTCAATTCTAAAAAACTCACCCATATCCTCGACCAGGAAGCACTTGCATTACCTGCCCACCCATCCGCTGATCAACGAGCTGCACTTGAGAAATGGATGGATGAAGATAACAAAGTGAAGTGCTATATCTTAGCATCTATGTCCAATGATCTTCAGCAGCAGCACGAAGATATGAGGACTGTCAGAGAGATGCTAGTTCACATGCAAGAGTTGTATGTTGAATAGAGTCACATAGCTCGCTTTGAGGTCTCTTGAAGATTTTTCAGAGCGAAGATACGTGATGGGCAGGCCGTCAATGATCATTATTTGACAATGATCAAGAACATAGAGGAGCTTTAGAAGCTCGGGATGAACATGGACAAGGAATTGCAGGTGGATCTAATCCTCCAGTCTCTTTCTAATTCATATAGGCAGTTCATCATGAACTATCATATGAATAAGATTGATACTACTTTGTCAGAGTTATTGAATATACTGGTGACTGTAGAGGGCACCTTAAAAAGTTCAAGGGGTACAATTCTGACTATGGAGTGGGCTTTCTCCAAAAGAAAGTCTTCTTTCAAGAAGAAGAAAAAACCCGCAAAGAAGTAGAAGAATAAGACCAAGCCCAAGAAACAGACTCCGAAGAAGGCCGACGATAAAGAAAAATATTTTTATTGTAATATCGAAGGTGACTGGAGAAGAAACTGTCTGACCTACCTGGCGACTGTCAAGAACAGGAAGAAGGATGGACCTTCTGAAGGTATGTCTGAGTTGCTCGTTATTGAAACTAATCTAACGGTTTCCTCTTCTTCTAGTTGGATCCTTGATTTTGGTTTAAGTACTCATTTGTGCACTTCAATGTAGGGTCTTGAAGAAGTTAGGGGGCTGAGGGAAGACGAGATCACTCTCTGGATCGATAATGGAGCAAAGATTGTTGCTATGGCCGTCAAAACCTACTTTCTGCGACTACCATTAGGATTTAGTTTGTTTTTAAAGGACTGTTACTTTGTATCTATAGCCAGTAGAAATTTGATTTCTATCTCTGTGCTGGCACAGGATAATTATAATTTTTATTTCAATAAAGACATGTGTTCTATTTATTTTAGAAATAAACTTGTGACACATGCTTTCTTAATTGACGGTCTTTACCATTTGCATATCGATGTAAGTGTAAATATTAACGAGCAAATTGTGAATGCCATAGGGTCTAAGAGACCTAGAGATAGGATCAGTCAAAAGTATCTATGGCACCTAAGGCTAGGTCATATTGGAAAGGACAGACTCAACAAACTGGAGAAATATGGTCTTCTTGGATCATTGACTTCTGAGTCTTATCTAATCTGTGAATCATGTCTTCAAAAAAAATTGATTAAGTTATCCTTTGTGGGACAAAAAGAAAGGGCCATTAAGATATTAGTCCTGGTACATACTGACATATGTGATCTATTTGATGTACAAGTCAGGGGTGGCTATATCTACTTCATAACTTTTACTGATGATTATTCATGGTATGGGTTCGTGTATTTGATACACCGAAAGTCTGAAGTTTTTAAAAAATTTATAGAATTTAGACATGAAATAAAAAAATAGATCGAAAAACTCATAAAGATTCTTCGATCAGATCGAGAAGAAAAATATCTTGATGGAGAATTTCAGACCTATCTCAAAGAGAATAGCATAGTCTCACAGTGGACACCTCCAGAGATGCCTCAGCTCAACGGGGTATTTGAAAGGAGAAATCAGATCCTATTAGATATGATCCGATCCATGATAAGCTTCACAGACCTTCCTGACTTTCTTTGGGGATATGCTTTGCCTTCTGCGATTCATCGCTTGAATCAGGTTCCTTCTAAATCCATTCCTACCACACCATATGAATTATGGCATGGTAAGAAGCCAACTCTTGGGTACCTTAAGATTTAGGAATATCCAGCCCATGTCAAATGACAGCAGGCAGACAAGTTAGAAGCTAGGTCCTTTAGGGTTCATTTTATAGGGTATCCTAAGGAAACTATGGGATACTACTTCTATCTTCCTCAGGATCACAATGTGATTGTGAGCCGTACATTATGCCATTTTTTTAGAAAAAGAGTTTATCCAAGATGGAGGCAGTGAGAAAAAAATTGAGCTTGAAGAGAAAGTCTCTGAAGAGCATCAAGTCTAAGAACTTGAATCCAGTAATGAGCCAGTAGATGTGATCCCTCCTCCACCTTGTAAATCAAGTAAGATCTCCCATCCTTCTGAAAGATACTTAGGTATTCTTACAGAGAATTTTGAGGAAGCCTTTCTTGTGAGAGATAGGGACATTAGGAATGATCCCAAAACCTACGATGAGATAATGTTAGATGTAGACTCTGAAATATGGATGGATGCGATGAAGTCAGAAATTGACTCCATGCATTCCAATCAGGTTTGGTCCTTAGTAGATCTACCTGAAGGTATTGTACCTATTGGGTGTAAATGGATTTACAAAAGAAAGATTGGATCGGATGGTTAGGTAGAGACCTATAAGGCAAGGCTAGTCACGAAAGGTTATAGTCAACGTGAAGGCATTGACTACTATGAAACCTTTTTGCCTGTAGCCATATTGAAATCCATCCGTATTCTACTTGCCGTAGCAGCATTTCATGATTATGAAATTTGACAAATGAATGTGAAAATTATCTTCCTAAATAGATATCTTGAGGAAGATATCTATATAGAGCAGCCTCTAGGTTTTACATTTAGTGATAGTGATCACAAGGTCTGCAAGCTGCAAAGGTCCATATATGGACTTAAGCAAGCATCTCAGAGTTGGAACACTCGCTTTAATGATGTGATCAAAATATTTAATTTCATCAAAAATGAAGAGGAGTCGTGTGTGTACAAAAAGATCAGTGAGAATGCTGTCACATTCTTCGTATTGTACGTGGATGACATCCTCTTGATTGAAAATGATATTTTCATACTGACGTCGGTCAAAGTATGGTTGTCAAAAGAGTTCGCCATGAAAGACCTAGGAGAAGCTTCCTACATTCTTGGTATAAAGGTCTATAGAAATAGATCTAAGATAATGATAGGACTCTCACAGCATATGTACATAGAGGAGGTGCTAAAGAGGTTCAACATGAAAAATTTCAAGAGGGATCTTTTACCCTTTAGACATCGCATTCATCTCTCCAAGAAAATATACCTTGACACACCTGAGGAGATCCAGCACATGAGCAAGATCCTTTATGCTTCGGCAATAGAGAGTCTTATGTATGTCATGTTATATACACACCCTGATATAGCACTTGCCATAAGGGTCACGAGTAGATATCAAGTGAATCCAAGTGAAGAATATTGGATTGCTGTTAAAAACATCCTTAAGTACTTAAGAAGGACTAAGAATTTGATGTAGGTCTTTGGTGGAAGATCGAAACTGAAAGTTGAGGGATACATCGATTCAGACTTTATGACTGATGTCGATGATAGAAAGTCTACATCAGAGTGTATCTTCTTATGTAATGGTAGTACGGTTAGTTAGAAGAATTTCAAGCAGCCGATCATTGCAGATTCGACCAATGAAGTCGAGTACATCGCCACATCTGAAACTGCTAAAGAAGCTTTTTGGTTCAAGAAGTTTGTTGCGAAGCTGAGTGTGATGCCATCAGATGTCATTGCACTACACTACGACAACAACGATGCCATAGCTCTCGTTAAGGAGCTCAGGTCTCACCAGAAGTTTAAGCACATAGAGCGGCGATTTTACATCATACACGAATACCTCGAGAAGAAGTTCATCAAGGTACAGAGAATCGACTCCATGCTGAATGTAGTGGACCTGCTAACCAAGCCTCTTAGCCAACAGAAGATCGAAACTCATCTTAAGAAGATAGGTCTTAGGTATATGGCCAATTGACTTTAGGTCAAGTAGGAGTTTGTTAGATTTCTGTCCTAAAAGCCAATTGTTGGCTGACACATTATGTAATTCTAGGATCCAAACTTGTACTTGTAATCTTTTATTATCAATAAAAAAAAATTTTATTTCAATCATGTATATATGTCCATGATTTGTCCTAGAAATTAACAAAGATGATTTTTGTATATTCTTAAAGAGTTAAGCATTTAAGATATATATTAATTAGTGATTAATTTCTAAATGCTTCCGATCAACAGATCATCACGGATGATAGTAATCAATCCATTTGAGATCGGTGCACAGTTTACCTCCTTTATGGGCAGATGAGTCTCGAGTTGGCGGTATAGAGACACTGAGGTGAAGGTGCAGGTGGTTGTTAGAGAACAACTTGCACTGAGCATGATCAACATGAGAATCACGTGGATGTCTACTCACTCATCCGTGATCTTCTCGATGCTGCAGTGGTATGAGTGGTCCTTTGACCTACGGTATCATTGGCTATTCACAGCAAGGCTACTGGGTTTGACTGCACATTCTCTTGGTCCCTAACCATTTGGATCTTTGCTGTGTATGTTGGCTTTAGTAGGTTCAGGTTCACTATTTGGAGTAGGATGTACTTAGATGGAATCTATTGACCTTGAAAGAAAAGGAGAAGTCTTATGTAATTTGCAAGACTGAGTTCAGAAAGTCATTGACCAAAGCAAGTGTGAATACTGAAAAAGAGTTTTCACGAAATTCACAAATAAACTCGAGTTGAGCCAATCTAGCATATGACTAACGATGGGATCTGACGAGCTCTCCATGACCTCCGTCAAGTCGGGACTCACGATAGAATGACTGAATCATATGATAATTGTATCTAAAGATTCATACTTTCATTCTACTAGATTGTCATTATATACTGCTAGGTGTCACTGATGGATTATGAGACTCATCGGGTATCATCTTGATGATCGATGATCCTTAAAGAATAGAATTAAAAATATTTCAATCCATCAAAAAGAGTTTCGATGATATTATGATAGAGATTACAATATATCTCGCTACCAGATAGAATAAAACCTACGGAATCACACATTAAGAAATTTAACCTCGAATTTACCAATTGGGCTTATGAAGTTCCAATTGAGTTAGAGTTTATTGAAATCCTATTAGGTTTATGAGAACCATGCTAGCACATGGTTAAACCTAATTCTTCTCGAGACTTCGATTCGATCAAGTCAATATCCTTGAACCTAATCTAAAATCATTTGAATTTAGTTGGGCTCTTAATTGTGAGCCCAAAAAGATTTGATTAAGTCAATTAGTTGGCATAATTATCCGAACATTATCTTTTCTTTATCTCCTGATTATCTCTAAGTGTGCATGTAGAATAGATGGAAGATTGGGTGATGCATCCTTTTCTTTTTGGCAATTTTTGGGTGCCAAATCCTTGATGGCCCACCCCCTCTTATATGTCATGCCATGGAGGAGAGAGAGTGGGGTCCATGCCCCATCTCTTATGGCTAGAGATCCCTTTGTGAAGCACCAAGAGTTGGTGCCCCAACTACCTGACAATTATTCCTTGATGCCTCTTGTACATGCTTTAAGGGGCTGATTAATTACCTTTTATATCTGATTTTATTTGGCATAAATCAGATTTAAAAGGTAAAGGATTTTTATGAGATAAAGATCTATATTTTTAAGATGATTAGGTTCCTCTTTTGTGTCAGGGCAGTGTCTATTTAAAGGGAGGATTCTAGGGTTTCTAAAGTGGTTGAATTTTTTATCAAGAAAAATCTTCTCTCCCTTCTCCACGCCTCCTCTCCTCCCTCTTTTCTTGTCCACACCCAAAGGTTGGGTACTTCTCTTCCACACGCCCAAAAGTTATCTTGGTGACTTAGAGATCGTAGATCAAGGAGAAGAAGAAGAAGGCTGCAGATCAAGGAGTTGATCTTGTAGTTAAGATTAAAGAAGTTGATCAAAATCTTCAAAGCCAAGGTTCTTCTTGAGAAGAAGAATCTTTTATGAGAAAAAAGAGATTCAAGATAGATCTCGATGGATATCCATAGAGGCCGGACACATGTGCGGCTCAACCTTCTATGAATTTGAGATCATCAGAAGTGGTGAATATCTACTTGTACCAAGGTAATGAGATCTGATCTCATAAATTTTTTTAAATTTTAGATTAATGATATGTGCTTTCTCCTGGGCTTGGATAGGTTTAGATCTATTCTTATGCATGTGGGGTTAAAGAGTTTAACCCATTTTATTTTCGCTGCCTGTTTTTTAAAGTTTTGAAATCTGTACATGCTGCCTATCCAAATTTCTAACAGTCCCATCCTCCTTAATGACTCTAGGATCTTAGTCCTATTTAGGCCTTTAGTAAGGCAATCAACAAAATTATTGCCAAGTTTTATATAAAATAAAGAAATAATGTCACAGATTTCTTGCTTTCTTGCAGATTTTTGTCTCACTTTTATTTGTCTGCTAATTTTTAAATTTATAATTTTTTTTTATAAAAATCTATTACAGCTCTAGAATCATAACAAATTCAAACAGGAGGAATAGGATATAAAATTAAAAAAAAATTCAGATAAAAGATCTTTAACCCTTTCAGTTTCAGAACAGATAGAATTAAGAGCTACTGGTTCAGATTCTATTATACTTTTAGCTAGAATGGTTTGCTTGGCAGATTTCAAGAAATAGCATTACCACCAAAAAGAAATATATAGCCAGAAGTAGATTTCATATCAGATGAGTTGAAAATCTAGTTGGCATCATTGTATCCCTTCAATATAGATGGACAACCAATAACTCTAATTAAGATAATATGAAGTAGTACCATTAAGGTACCTAAAGACTATTTCAAGAGCAGCCCAATGAATCCTATTATGATTACTAGTATAACGACTAAGTCTAGCTAGAAATAGCATGAGCAATATCAAGTTTAGTATGATTTGAGAGATACATAAGAGATCCAATGATTTGAGCATATCTTTCTTGATTTATAGGTTTATCAAAGTTCTTCACCAGTTGGATAGAAGGATCATAAGGTACAGAAATAGGAGAATAATCAGAGAAGCCAAATTTATCAATTAATAATTGGGTATAACGAGATTGAGATAAAGATACAGAATTAGAAAATTGAATAATCTTCATGCCTAGGATTTGATCAGCTTCACTTAAATATTTCATATCAAAATGATGGGAGAGAAATTTCTTAACATCATTAATTAGATCAAGGTCAAAAGATAAAATCAAGATATCATCAACATAAAGACAAAGGACATATTGATCATCAAATCTTATATGATAGCGATAATTGTCAAATTCATTGATTTGAAATCCATAAAAAAGAATGATACTATCAAATTTCTCTTGCCATTGTTTACGTGCTTGTTTTAATCTATATAAGGACCTAATAAGCTTGTACACTTTATGCTCTTGACCAGGCAAAATGAAGCCCTCAGGTTAAGAAATATAGATTTCTTCATCAAGATCTCTATGAAGAAAGACAGTCTTCACATCCATTTAATGCATAAAAAAATTATGGATAGAAGTGAGAGCAAAAAAGATACGGATAGTGGTAATGCTAGCAACAGATGCATAGACATAAAAAGAAAATCAATATATATTTTTTGTCCAAAATCTTGGACTACAAGCCATGTGTTATGCTTTTTCACCGATTTGTCAACCCTAAGTTTCTTTTTAAAGATCTATTTATCATCTAACGGTTTGATTCCAAGAGATAAATCAATGAGAATCCAAGTATTATTATCAATAATTGATTCGATCTCACTATTGATTGCTTTTTTTTAGAATAGAGCATCAAGAGATCTTATAGCTTCCTGGTATGAAAAAGGTCTATCCTCAACTAAGAAGGTAAAGAAATCTTCACATCAGGTAGATTGGAAGTAGGATCACTATTGATTGGAAGCCTAGTCATGGATGAACTAGGTAATAAACAAGAGTTATAATCAGATGTGGATCTAAGGATATTCGATTCTTGAAAAAAAAATTATTTTCAAAAAAGATCGCATCTCTGGATTCAATAATGATATTAATAGATTTATCATTGAAATTAAAAAAAGTAACAAGAAAATGATGGGTATTACTATCAAGAGAATAACCAACAAAGATGGAATCAATAATTTTAGGACCAATTTTATTTCTTTTAGATTCAGAAAAAACAACCTTAGCTAAGCACCCCAGACTCGAAAATAACTTAACGTTGGTGCATGTCTCTTCAATATTCATAGGAGGTCTTTTCTTTATCCTTTGATAGAATTCTATTAAAAATAAAGGTAGAGGTCAAAAGAGCTTCTCCCCATAAATTTTTTGGAACATCAGAATCGATAACATAGTATTAACCATATCCAAAAGAATTCTATTCTTTTATTCAGCAACACCATTGAGTTGAGGAGAATAAAGAGTAGTAACTTTGTAAATTATACCATGTTCTTCATAGAATGTAGCAAATTCATTTGAAATGTACTCTCCTCCACATTTAGACCCAAAGATTTTGATCTTCAACTTTGAAAATCTTAAACTTATTGAAGACTTTATCCTTGATCTTTAGGAGATAGGAATAACAATATTTGGAGAAGTCATCTATAAAGGTCATAAAATAATGACTACATCCACGAGTTGGATTTCTATAAAAATCATAAATATCAGTATGTATAAGTTCGAGGAATTGAGTATCTCAATGAAGGATAGACTTGAAAGATTTTCTAGTTTGTTTGGATTGAGCACAGTTCTTACATTTAGATTTATGATCAATCTTGAATTTAGAAATAAGATTCAGATTGAACATTTTTTGAATGGATTTGAAATTCACATATCCTAGTCTACCATGCCAAACATCACAAGATTCAGAATTTAACATGATTGATTGAGAAGGAACAAAAGAATTTTCATTGATTGAAGGAGAAATTATATTGAGTTTGAATAACCCTTTAGATACAAATCTTTTTTCGATAAATATATCACCTTTGAAACTTATAACTTTATTAAATCCTAATTTAATTTTATATTCTAATTATACTAATAAGGATCCACTGATGAGGTTTTTTTTGATGTCTGAAAAATGCTGTACGTCTCGAAAGATAATATTTTTTTTTAGGTAAATCTTACGTTGACATTTTGTCTGCCCAAAATGTTGACAGCTATTCCATTTTTCATAATCACACTTCCTCCACTTGAGTCCTAATAAGCGAAAAAATATGCTCTATCAGTGCAAACATAGATATTGGCACTGTTAATTGATGGGGTGGAGGATACTGACCTAAACATGGATGGTTCATCTTTTACCATATTAATCATAGGTTTGGGTTGAGGTTGATTATTAGTTTTTTTAGTCACCACCTTTTCCATCTTTCGATAAAAGCATTGATGTGCAAGGTGGTTATCTCAGCCGCAAATGAAGCAGAACCTCCCATCAATAGATTTTTTGAATCCCATGGTTTGAGATAGATTTAGGCTGGTTTTGGAATCTATCCTTTTTTCCCTTACCCTTGTTTTTGATGTCCTTGGATTTAAAGATCTGGTTCAAGCCATAACGGTTCTAATTCTTAGGGTTTTGTTTAGGTTTTGAGATTCAGTCAAGTTTACTTTGGTTTTCATTTGATTTTTTTTCAGTCTTCAATTTGGTATTGATCTTCTATTCTAATGGCTTGTATCACTGATCTAAGGATAAGATTGTGTTGGGATCTTATAAAATTGCATCTAAAATTAATCCATGATGGTGGTCGCTTGTCAATTAGACTTAAGAATTAATAGTTTTCATCTAATGTCGAGCCCCATTTATAAATCTCTTGGATCAAATTTTGAAAATGATGGATTTGATCATTGATAGGGACATTGTCTATCATCTTAAAGTTACTAAAGTCACTAATGGTAAACCTCATAGCCCCCTCATTAACTCTACTATAAGCATCTTCTATGGCAATCCAAAGTTCCTTAACGGTCTTGTATTTTCTATAGATTTCATATAGGCTATCTAATAGATGGCTTAGAATCCTAAACCTACAATAGAATTCAATTTCTTCAGCTGATTTATCGGGTTTAGGAGTGTCTGAGAAATCAGATAATGTGGTAGATGAGGATGAGGAAACATGATAAGGTGGCCTTTTTTCAAGAGCAGTTATAAGGCCTAATATGATTAACCATATCTCAAGATATTCTTGCCATCTAAGGAATCCATGACCATTGAATTTTTTGGGTTTTAAGGGTCAAAGGTTCCTTGGCACCCACGATGAACAAGATAGGATTACAAGAAATTTTAATTGAGGGTTTAAATAGAGCTGCAAAAAGAGTTTATAGTATTTTAGAAATCTTAAAGTTTACAGAAACTCGTAAGCAGATTCACATAAATCTGCAAGCGAATGCTAATAATTGGCCTTTATATTAGATGATAATATAATAATTTAATATTTCAAATGAATTAAATTACTAAAATAGAACCATAAATAAAAGCTAAAGCCTGTTAGGACTTTCTGGTTTCAAAATAGAAGTCAGAAATCAAGAAAAAAAAAATACCGTTTGTCGATGACTATTATACAATTAATAGAAGTGATAGATTAATTCAGATAAGAATAATTTATCAATGTTTCAGAAATCCAATCAAACTAAAATACTAAAACTTTATATCTGAATAATGAAAGTTGGAACAAAATGAAATCGGGACGTAGAGATTGTTAAAATATTTGCCTTAGAATGTTATTAAATAGAGTCCTTCTGCTAATAGTATTCTTGTCACGCCCCCGACCCGAAATTTTGAATCGAGGGTCATGGCAACCACCGCATACTCATAGAAAACTCTTCCCATAAGCATGCAAGGCATCTTATCATACTATCCTAAAATAACAGCGGAATAATTAGTCAATAATTTAAATCCAAAATATAACGATCTAAATTTCTTCTTTAATATCTTAATAAATTCAACAATGATTCATAGGTCTTACACCAAATTCAATAAGACTTTCAACCTAAAATAAAAGTATAAGGATTCTGCTTCTGATCACTCTTCCATTCATATCTTGTATCATCTTAATTCCTCAACATCTGTAAAAACAGTAAAATAGAAGGTAATGAGCTAGACAGCCCAGTAAGCAATGATCACTTCTCAACAGATTTCATCAGGCATTTAAGTAAATAATCATTTATAGAAAATAAGCATATAGAGTTCACCAATTCAAAATCAATTTCAATTATGCAATATAATTCATGCCAAATTCATTTTTTTTTCGAAAATTCAAGTTTCTTTCGAGATTTCAATTTCTTTCGTTCTTAAATTCTTTTCGTCAACCATGAGCTATGACCACATTTTTTCTGTGGCAGGGTCATAATACCGCGTATCTGCTTGCGGTAGGCTGCGAATCATCTGGCAGCCATGTCCTTTGGAATCGCTGGTCTCTCTGACGGTTTGTCGCTGGTCTCTCTGGCGTCATGTCGCTAGTCTCGCTGGCGACATAAACCCTCAGGACAATCAATTGCCAACGTATATGCCCCCATTGACAGGGTCCTTTACATAGTCAGATTGTCAATTCATCATGTTTCTTATACCATAATTCTTCATAAATCATATTTCATATTCTAATTTCGATAATAAAATATATAATCATGTAGTATCGAAATTAATTAATATAATGCATCATGAAATCAATATGTTCAAACATGCTTCATCATAACATTTCAAATAAGATATTTTCATAACAAAATACCATTCATCCAATTCATGTATCGTTTCACAAATCATGTCAGAAAAATATATTATAATTTACCGATAAATCTAGAAAAAGTGAAACATTACTTATCTCGAACGCATTCCAATAAATCCACATAATTCTATAAATTTTTCTTCAAAAAATTCTGTTCATAGATCATATTACGATATCCCATGATCAAACATCCACAATCCTATACAGAATCAATTTCAATAATTAGAAAGAATACGAATACCATATTTCAACGTTTAGATTGAGTCCGATCATCTAATTTCATCTAATCAAAATCTAATTAAGACCTAAACGATCCAAAGTTTTGACTATCAGATCAAATCGGATTCAAAGTGATAGGATCGAGGTTTTTTCATCGATTTCATAAAATCAAGTAGAGATAGAAAATCAGAGGAGAGAGAATTCATGAGGTACAATTCGAATTGATCAGGTGACACAATCCATCATTACGATTGATCCAATATCTCGATTGATGAAATCAACATGATCAAATCAAGTCATGGCTAGATCGAAATCATGGATGATCAAATCTAAAGATTCATGGTCTGATTAAGATGGGTGCCAGTACGCTATCTGACAACCATGGATCAGGGTTCTTCATTAAAATCAGATCAAAATTATTAAAAAAATTTTTTTTATTCACTACCCTTTTTAGAGAGAGAATCAATCAAGAGAGAGAATATTTTAGAGAGAGAAAATTCTAGAGAGAGAAAACTCATCTTGAATTCTTCAGACAATATGATTCAATAAATTCTGATCGATCGGATCAAATCATGCTGAAATTATCATGTGGACAATTCAATAAAATCATGAGAAATAAAATTTAAAAATACATGATCTGATCAAAGTGGATGTCGGTGTACCGTCCGACGATCACGGATCAAAAATCCATCACGAGGATCATTTAAATTCATCATCATTCTTCTCAAAATTTTAAAAATCTTAGGAGAGAGAAATAATCTAGAGAGAGAATGTAGAGAGAGAAAGTAGAGAGAGAAAGTCCAATTTTAGAGAGAAAAAATACTAATTCAAGCTGAAGGGAGAGAGGGAAGAGAGAGAAACTCTCTTTCTCATATTTTATTATTTATATCATTATTTATTAATTAATTTAATAATTTTTCTTTTCTTTTCTTTTCTCTCTCTTTTTTTTCTTTTTCTTCACGGAAGAGAGAGGAGAAAGTCCTATTTATTATTATTATATTATTATTATATTTTTTTTGCTTCTTTTTCTCTTTTTTTTCTTTATCCTTTCTTTTTTCTTTTCTTTTTCTTTTTCTTCTTTTTCTTTTCTTTTTCTTTTCCTTCTTCTTCTTCTTCTTTTCTTCTTTCCCGTGGGTTCCTTTGGGCCAAAACAGGGGACCGTGAGGTCCCCTCGTTGGCTGGCCGGCCGACGGCACAGCCGGTGTGGGGCGGTCATCGACAAGAGGGGAGACGATCCGACGGCAAGAGGAGGCCAAACCAGTGGTCGGCGGTGACCACCGACGTCGGAATCAAAGGGAAACGGTCAAAAAAATGAAGGTTACTTCCGCAACAAAATTCGGCGACTCCGATCGTCAGCGAGCATGCACATCGGCACGGGAAGGAAGGGGGAGAAGAGAGGAAGGGGAGGAGGCTTACCTCTGTCGCCGGTGAAGCTTTTTCGACGAGAAATTGGACGGCACAGTGACGGGTCTCCGTGAGGAATTTCCGACGATTGCCGCCGTTTTGCCCCGGAATTTCTCGATGAGAGGAGAGAGGAGGATTCTCTTCCTTAAATAGAGCCGGAGGGAACTCATCTCCGACTCCGATTAAGAGCCGGCGAGAGGAGGAAGAAGACTCCCGAAGGGAGTCTTCTCCCCTGTTTTCTGTTGTTTTTTTTATTATTTTGTTTTGAGCTTTGGCTGATTGTTGCATGGGCCGGGCCAGGCCATGACATTCTTCCCCTCTAAAAGAAATTTCATCCTCGAAATTTTTCTTGCCTGAGTCTTTATAGTTTCTTACTTGAATCTCATCCACAAATATTTCAGTATTCTAATTCTTGATAAAAATTCATTCTTAAATCATTCTATAAGGAAAAAGTTGGTACATCAAATATCGATCTGAACGGAACCATCCATTTTCTTATTTATCAAGATCAAAATCTCAAAGATTTTTAATATTTCAAGATTTTGAAATTATGATCTCATTTTCTGTAAAATAATGTTCAATATCTCATGACTCAAATCAAATCTATCTCTTATGAATAGAAGAAGGTCAATGTCTCTATTTTTGCATAAAAACTTCATTCATCATCATTCATTTATTTATTTATTTATTTCAAAATATTAACCACTCTTAATTCCAACCCATCATAAGATAGGAAAACATACTTTCGTAAATTATACTATGACATCCTAATCAATCAAAATTCAAAAATATTTTCTCTTATTCGTACTTTCAAAGGTTGAAGATTTATCATTTCAATCTCATTCTCGAACTTTTGATATTTTAATTCTCGATACAACTTCATCATTAAGTCATTTCATAAAGATCAATATCACCATTGTTGATTGAATCAATATCACTATTTCTAGTCATCAAAATTTTTTTACTCAAACCCTCAAACTCTTAAATATTCTAATTCTTGAAGCAAATTTTATCATTAAGTCATTCCATAATAAAAATCAATAACTCAAAAATTGATCTAAATCAAAACTATATTTTTCTTATAATCGAAATCAATGTTTCTATTCTAAGTAAGTATATCAATTTTCTTTATCTAAACATTAACAACTCTTAATTAATCGATTCATTATCAAATTAAATTATAAATAACTCCAATCCATCTTTTGTAGAACAATCATCAACATCAATAGATAACCTCAATCTTTATCATTTAGTCAGAGAAATAATAATGATCAAAAGAATTCTAACTTCAAATTTTATTATACCCTGGAGCTAAACATTTGAGTATAATAATCTAAGATCAAAATCATCATTTGATAAATAATCTCAAATTCTTCCTAATAAATCGAGAATTATAAAATTCAATTCTAGGATAGAAAAAATTTATCTCTAAATATTCTAAATCTAAAATCAAAAATCAATAGTCCACTCATCCTAGAATTAGGATGCTAATTATTTTTGTAGCATAGTAGGTGGAAGCACTACTTTTAAAAATCACATTAGGATATCTAAAATAATTCAAAATTTTAAAATATTATTCTTTCTAATATCAATAAATTTTTTGTATCAAACCATATCATCTATCATAATTCTTTGACTCAAAGAATCAACATTCCTGACTTACTCAAAGTAATCCAGATTACCATGCTTCCGCTGCGCACTCTGATCTAACAATCAAAATTTCTTAGGTTCACCAAAAAAGTTTGATCAAATTATTTCTTTATCTTATCAATAGAAAAGATTTAAAATTTTAAATTTCAATTGAAGTCAAAGATTAACTTTCGATTCTCATTCATACTTTTACTGGTATACAATAATCTTGATTAACTCTTGAGTTCAATATCATATTTAAACCATCATATAGATTTACTATAATCAATATGAATCAAATCTTAATTCTCATATCAATTCAATTTGATAATTTTCAAATCAAATCTTTATAAGTCAAATCAACGAGAAAATCTTTCGATGCTCCACCAAATTTGGACATAATCAAAATATATAAAAATTTCAAATCATTATTTTTTTTTTCTATAAAAAAATTTTCTATCATCAGGATCTTCAATATCTATCAAATATCCTTTCATAACATTCATACAAGCTTTAAAAAAATCAAATCTCCATTTAATAGTAGATTCAATTAGGGACCTCATTAACAAAAGCAAAGGAAACTCCATATCAATTCTTAAATCCAAAATTTCTAAATTATAAATTCACATGGATCCCTTAATCTGAAATAAATATAAATCAGATCTTTTATCTTAATTTGAAGATATCAATTTTTCATTAACAACCTCAACAATAATATTAGAAAATCTCTTGATTAACTTAGATACGAAATCTTTAAATTGAAATTTCATACACATCATATAGTCTCCAAGAGACATAATAAGATCCATTATCTAGATCTAAGGATGATGATTAAAGATTCCAGTACGATGAATATTCTACAACCTCATAATCGATTTCATCAATAAGAAATAGGCTTCTTTGCAATATCTCCAAATATGCATTTATCCTAATATGCCACTTTATATATAATCTATATACCAAGTTCACTTTCGATAAATATTTCAATCAAAAAAACTTTCTTAGCCCATTCTGGAACAATATTTTATTATCAAATCTTTATCATGCCAATAATAGTCAACTTCTCAACTAGAAGTAATATCACAGTATTATTCTCACATCGAATTTGAACTTACGATTTACTTGAATAACCAATGATCAAATTAATAACCACAATGCACAATAAAATTTTATATCAATCATTTTGTGATTACTTTCGATCAAGATCTAACTAATCATATCATGATCTACAGATCATCCATCATATTTCAAATTCTATATGTCATAATCTCTTGCGATCCTTTTATACATAATCTCAATGTTTAACCAAAATTTTTTAAATATTCTCCCACTACAATCATCAAAGATCTACACTATAATGTCCCTAGTGTCCATCCACTTACACCCATTCTATATCTGATTCTATGTTTCATAATTCATCCACTTATGCTCTGATACCACTATAATTGTCACACCCCCGATCCAAAATTTTGAATCGAGGGTCATGGCAACCGCCGCATACTCATAGAAAATTCTTCCCATAAGCATACAAGGCATCTTATCATACTATCCTAAAACAACGGTGAAATAATTAGTCAATAATTTAAATTCAAAATATAACGATCTAAATTTCTTCTTTAATATCTTAATAAATTCAACAATGATTCATAGGTCTTACACCAAATTCAATAAGACTTTCAACCTAAAATAAAAGTATAAGGATTCTGCTTCTGATCACTCTTCCATTCATATCTTGTATCATCTTAATTCTTCAACATCTGTAAAAACAGTAAAATAGAAGGTAATGAGCTAGACAGCCCAGTAAGCAATGATCACTTCTCAACAGATTTCATCAGGCATTTAAGTAAATAATCATTTATAGAAAATAAGCATATAGAGTTCACCAATTCAAAATCAATTTTAATTATGCAATATAATTCATGCCAAATTTATTTCTTTTTTGAAAATTCAAGTTTTTTTCGAGATTTCAATTTCTTTCGTTCTTAAATTCTTTTCGTTAACCATGAGCTATGACCACATTTTTCCTATGGCAGGGTCATAATACCGCGTATCTACTTACGGTAGGCTGCGAATCATCTGGTAACCATGTCCTTTGGAACCGCTGGTCTCTCTGACGGTTTGTCGCTGGTCTCTCTGACGACATGTCGCTGGTCTCGCTGGTGACATAAACCCTCAGGACAATCAATTGCCAACTTATATGCCCCCATTGGTAGGATCCTTTACATAGTCAGGTTGTCAATTCATCATGTTTCTTATATCATAATTCTTCATAAATCATATTTCATATTCTAATTTCGATAATAAAATATATAATCATGTAGTATCGAAATCAATTAATATAATGCATCATGAAATCAATATGTTCAAACATACTTCATCATAACATTTTAAATAAGATATTTTCATAACAAAATACCATTCATCCAATTCATGCATCGTTTCACAAATCATGTCAGAAAAATACATTATAATTTACCGATAAATCTAGAAAAAATGAAACATTACTTACCTCGAACGCATTCCAATAAATCCACATAATTCTATAAATTTTTCTTCCAAAAATTCTGTTCGTAGATCATATTGCGATATCCCATGATCAAACATCCATAATCCTATACAGAATCAATTTCAATAATTAAAAAAAATACGAATACCATATTTCAACGGTTTAGATTGAGTCCGATCATCTAATTTTATCTAATCAAAATCTAATTATGACCTAAACGATCTAAAGTTTTGACTATCAGATCAAATCAGATTTGAAGTGATAGGATCGAGGTTTCTTCATCGATTTCATAAAATCAAGTAGAGAGAGAAAATCAGAGGAGAGAGAATTTATGAGGTATAATTCGAATTGATCAGGTGACACAATCCATCATTACGATTGATCCAATATCTCGATTGATGAAATCAACATGATCAAATCAAGTCATGGCTAGATCGAAATCATGGATGATCAAATCTAAAGATTCATGGTCTGATTAAGATGGGTGCCAGTACGCTATCTGACAACCATGGATCAGGGTTCTTCATTAAAATCAGATCAAAATTATTAAAAAAAAAATTTTTATTCACTACCCTTTTTAGAGAGAGAATCAATCAAGAGAGAGAATATTTTAGAGAGAGAAAATTCTAGAGAGAGAAAACTCATCTTGAATTCTTCAGATAATATGATTCAACAAATTTTGATCGATCGGATCAAATCATGCTGAAATTATCATGTGGACAATTCAATAAAATCATGAGAAATAAAATCTAAAAATACCTGATCTGATCAAAGTGGATGTCAGTGTACCGTCCGACGATCACGGATCAAAATCCATCACGAGGATCATTTAAATTCATCATCATTCTTCTCAAAATTCTAAAAATCTTAAGAGTGAGAAATAATCTAGAGAAAGAATTTTAGAGAGAGAAAGTAGAGAGAGAAAGTCCAATTTTAGAGAGAGAAAATACTAATTCAAGCTGAAGGGAGAGAGGGAAGAGAGAGAAACTCTCTTTCTCATATTTTATTATTTATATCATTATTTATTAATTAATTTAATAATTTTTCTTTTCTTTTCTTTTCTCTCTCTTTTTTTTCTTTTTCTTCACGGAAGAGAGAGGAGAAAATCCTATCTATTATTATTATATTATTATTATTATTTTTTTTGCTTCTTTTTCCCCTTTTTTTTTTCCTTTCTTTTTTCTTTCCTTTTTCTTTTTCTTCTTTTTCTTTTCTTTTTCTTTTCCTTCTTCTTCTTCTTCTTTTCTTCTTTCCCGTGGGTTCCTTTGGGCCAAAACAGGGGACCGTGAGGTCCCTCGTTGGCTGGCCGGCCGGCGGTGCAGCCGGCGTGGGGCGGTCGTCAGCAGGAGGGGAGACGATCCGACGGCAAGAGGAGGCCAAACCGGTGGTCGGCGATGACCACCGGCGTCGGAATCAAAGGGAAACGGTCAAAAAAATGAAAGTTACTTCCGCAACAAAATCCGGTGACTCCGGTCGTCGGCGAGTATGCACATCGGCACGGGAAGGAAGGGGGAGAAGAGAGGAAGAGGAGGAGGCTTACCTCTGTCGCCGGCGAAGCTTTTCTGGCGAGAAATTGGACGGCACAATGACGGGTCTCCATGAGGAATTTCTGGCGATTGCCGCTGTTTTGCCCTGGAATTTCTCGATGAGAGGAGGGAGGAGGGTTCTCCTCCTTAAATAGAGCTGGAGGGAACTCGTCTCCGACTCCGATTGGGAGCCAGCGAGAGGAGGAAGAAGACTCCCGAAGGGAGTCTTCTCCCCTATTTTCTGTTGTTTTTTTTTATTTTGTTTTGGGCTTTGGCTGATTGTTGCATGGACCGGGCCAGGCCATGACAATTCTACTGAAGATATGATGGATTTAAATAAAAAATTAATAAACTAATGGTTATCTAAACTATGTGATAAGGATAAAAAAAGAAATTAAACTTACTGAGAACTCGATTGGATTGGCTCATTAATATACGAATCAAAAGAAGAAGAAAAATGCCAAAAACGTGTGATCACTGTCCTAAGGCAAATTTCTGATCCTCATATCAGTGTTTATTGAGAATTTTACCTCAGGATATGATCGGGATACCCTCTCTTAGAGCATAATTGTAGAGAGGATTGACAGTCCTTCTCTAATATTCAGTAACAAAATTAGAAATAGAAACACAGAGAGTGATGAAAAAGGAGAAAGAGAGTTCTCAGAACATTGGACTCTCAGAGACATAATAGAAAAGATCGCTAATTCTCTTTTTTCAGATACCCATAGGCTAGGACTCATGGTCTTTTATAGACCGCAAGCAGATGCCTACCGAAGGCTGCCCAATCGATGGATCCAAAGGAAGATAGCCGATCAAAAAAAAGTATGATATTTGGGATAAATGGTCATATGACCGTTTGACCGCGAAGACAAGCAAAGCGACTAATCAGAGAAATATGTTAAGAAATAAAATAAAAAAATAATATAAAATATGATAAAGAAAAAATAAAAAAGTTTGCTATCGTCATGCCCGAAATCCAACAGAGGAAAGGTTGTGAACTCAAAACCAGAAGGGGAGCACACCTCAAAGATGAGCAGTGGCCATTTCCTAGAAGAAGGCTTTAGCAAGGCAACCTTCTTCTAAAACAAATAGATGGTTGACAATCCAACAATTTTATAGGTCCTTCATGTATTGCCATTTTTGCTACATGATCCAACTACTATAATGTGCATATTGGCGACAATGGTTATTGGGGAAATTACTTCTACCATGGGCTCCCGGTAGAATCCCAATTGTCGATAGAAGGCTTAACTTTTTGTTTCTCTTTGTTGGAAAAAAAATAATTGTGAAAAAATTATGGTGCTCCAAGCCCAGCACCTGGGTCCGTCCTTAGCCACATTAGCTTCGTTGGAGCCTTGCGGTAACAGGCCCAAACAGGAGGAATAAAAACTACTAAAAATTATATTATGACTATAAATTTCAGTATTGACTATAAATTCTATATCAAACTCAAGTATTAGCAATTCATAATTGTTTAATGGGAAATGTGATGAGATATTATTAAAATCATCACTATAGTATTTACAAAATTATATTGGTGAAGGACATTTTAATCAAGTTAATCATATTTTTGGTAGGAAAAATAATTATAATAGGCAGTATTGTTTCTCTAAATTCATATGGCTGTCTCTTCCATTTTGATTGTGTTTCTAATGGAAAGACATCTAAATTTTAATTATTTAAGGGTAGAAAAAGGAATAATTGATGGTCTATTAATGTGCTGATTGGATAAGCTCTTTCAATTAATTCACAAAAGGAGTTCCATGGCATCTAATTAAAGCGAGATACACTTTGATATACAAATGGCAACGAAGAAGAAGAAATTTTTGCTTCATATATTGGATGGTTTTATTCTTATTTCCGTTGAGAAGGGTTTGAAAGAGGGGTCATGAGGTGCTTATTGCATAAGCATAGCTCGGTGGCTCTATTGTGGTGATCATCTGCTTATCATGCACATGTCAAGCGTGTGGGCTACAATGCAGCGTTGGAGGTGTGGCGACAAAAAGCGATTGAATAAGCCTGCCGTCAAGAGCATCAAGGTTTGCTATCCCACTATTCTTCATTTTTTTTTATGATTTTTTGGATAAGAAAATATTTTTTTCATTATGAGAAAGTTTTATGTAATTTCCTATATTCTTTTTCAATAAATCAATTGTCAAAGCAATATTTTTCCTTATTTCTTAAAGAAGACCTTAATTTGGTCAGAATTTTTAGGTTATTTATTTATCATCAATTTTAATAAAAATTTTGATCTTTCTCATTCTTACACTTTCTTTGGTTGGTCTTGTCTCAACTTTCA